>NC_079564.1:0-135000 GCF_015846415.1 Triplophysa dalaica | reverse complement strand
TTTAGTCATTATTTGGGTAGCACACATATTCTGAATGCCCTCGGCAGAATTCAAATGAGCCATTTTAATCTAGATTAATCTAGATTAAAAAAAATAATCTATGCCCACAACTAAATAAAAGACGTGAGCGAGGCAGCTCACAAGGTTTTAAATCTGGAGTACATGTTGAGAATCTTCTAGTTTGTCTCTGAATGGCTGTTGTGGTTTTCTTGTCCGTCTCTCAGTCTGAAGAGCAACATTAGCAGCTCTTATTTGTGTCTTGTTTAACCTGCCCTGTTTAACTACCACTGGTTAACTCAAACACTTAACAGCGACATCAACTTTATAGTGTTCTTTAACCAGTGAGAGTGTATGAAGACCTCTGTGCTCTTCTGTGTTGTGGAATTTTTAGAAACTAATGTATGACAATTTTCATAACTGTCACTTTCCTGTTTTGTCCTGTCTTGTTCTGTGTGTGTGTGTGTGTATGTGTCTGTTTGTTGATCTGTTATATGTGTTATATGTGAATTTTGCTTCACATTCATTTTATATTTGTGTTGATATTTTGCCTTCCGTCTTCTTCACCGTCACCCAAATCGATTTATTGACCGCACTGTAACATCATGTGACGCCAATAACAACCCATCGCCCATGCTGTTTAACCCCAACCCCATTTTAAACTTTCTTTGATCTCTCACTCACATCAACCAAAATGTTTAAACCCGAACTGGTCCAATCTCATCTATAAACCCAATAAATCACTCAATGCAGCCATCGGCTATGAGAAATCTCGTAGCCTCAACAACATATCAGGAATGACGGGGTCAGCCCTGCGTTTGACCCCCATCACCAGCATGCCCTACGACCCTTACGAGGCCCCGGGACCCCTCCGCCGCTGCCGATCGCCCATTCCCTCCATTTTGTAGCAGAAAGAGACTGAACGACTCAGGAAAGGAGAAAAGAAAGGCAGGATGGACTGTTCATAAAAACACACGCAGGTGTAGATGAAGACTGATGTTAATATAGAGAAATAGGTCTGTCGGGTCAAAGGTCAGTGCAGTAGATGTGTCGATTGTTTTTTATTTCTCCATCTTTACCCGTAGTACATTATTAGTTTACCTTAGACGGAACGGAGGCTCTTTTATTTTGTTTGCTTAATCCTTCCATCTTGTGCTATTGCCTCAAATTCTGAATTATTGTCATTCTCCACTGTATAAAAAAGTTAGGCAGAATTTTTAATGCAAGAATATTGTATATATGCAGTCATTATTCTGCACCTAGATCACAAATGTGTATCACACATAACTCTACATGTTTTTTTATTGAATTGTCATTGAATCAAACCTATATAATGAGTGGAAAAATGATTATTTGTCATTAATATTGTTCTAGTTTTGTTTCTGCATTGGCTTCATCACGTTTGTTTGCTTATTCGTTTGCATTTATTTATATTTTGTATTTTTCCACATTATAATCTAACTTGCCAAATTTCGTCCACATCCGAAGTTAACCCTTGCAAGTCAACTTAAACCTAACTCTTTTTTTCACACTCATGCCATTGTGCACAGTGTTGGTGATGTGTTAGACTTAAAAATTGCTCTTAAAAAGTTAAATTGAGCAAACCCTTGTCCATATACATGCACACATATACGTATATGCAAAACATGCAATATTCACTAACTCATAATGCTGCAAACAAACCTGTTTCTATATGTGAGCATGTGTTTAATCCTGAAATGACAGTATAGGGATGAAGATGTTTATGGGTTTTAGGAGAATTTCTTGTGTGATGTATCAATGTTAATGTCCTAAAGTGGTTCTTTTGTTCTTTTTTGCATGTGTTTCAAAGACAAACTGTTTTTGTTTTCAAAAACATTACATGACAGTTTCATTTGTATATGATATATACGTCCGTGTTACTGTGTTTCTTTTCAGTTGTAGAAATAGACTTCAAAGATCTCAGTATATTCAGGGCCATGTGACCGAGTGCTTCCAGAATCATAAGAAAATCAAGTAAATAAGCCATTTCTGAGAAAGACTTTCCTGAAATAGCAAAAAGAAAAACATGTTGCAATAATTGCAAAGACGTCATAAGTAGATGACTGTATGTTACTGGTTTTCCTTCGATGTTATGAGTACTGGCCACCAACCGCAAATACATCCACAAGGAGCCATTTTGTTTTAAACATGGCCCCTCAATCATGCAAACCTGGACCTCACAATCATGTCTCCGTCAACTTGAGATGTACTTCATGACGCCAGCTCACCTCCTCATTCACTGTGAACCAGAGACTCCTGTCACTCAAGTGTTCTTCACCTCTGCAGTAGTCACAGATCTCTAATGATGAGATAAGAATCTGTCTTCCATTTGTGAATGTGTCTATTGTGCTGTTCTTGGTGTTTCGATGTTTAAACAAGCTCTGTGAAGTATAGTTGTACTGTACACAACACTGTCCGCTCACTAAAACACATGTTTATATTAAAAAGCAAGAGCCCTCTATGAGGATAATTCAGACAACAGTGTTGTTTTAGAGAGCCACACTAGCTAGATTAAACTAGCTTCACCTTTCAAAGCAAAGCTTCTAGATCACTTGTGTGAATGCTCATTAAACTCATCTCCAATGCTTTTCTCTTTTGACATACTTGTTTTTCTTGAAATGGGTTTGATATTTATTCACAGACGTGTTTGTGTATTGTTTTGGGGGTTTACAGTGTGTACATGTGTGTTTGAGTGTGATGTCTAGTGCGTGAGGTTGTTTTTGTAAATGTAAAATAATGAACAGTATTTTTCATGCACCCTGGTAATCATTTAAAACGATGTTAAAGGGATAGTCCACCCAAAAATGTATTCACCTTAAAGATATTTGGAAGAAAGCTTGTATCCGAACAGTTCTTGGGCACCAGTCACTGCCATCGTAGAAAAAATGACAATGGCAGTCAAAAGTGCCACAGAATTGTTTACATTCCTCCAAATATCTTCTTTTGTGTTTAACAGAGCAAAGACATTTATATACACAGATCTGGACCAACTTGAGACTGAGAGTGTTTCATTTGTGGGTGATCTGTCCCTTTAATTAAATGTTTTTTTGCCTAAAGAGCTTTTTGTATACTTGAAAGATCATTACTGTATGTACACAAACTTTAACTTTTAGTGGAAATAAGAGGTAAATGTTATTGCTCCTCTAATCCCAAATGCTGTCCGCTTGAAAATGAATAAATGATCAAGTTTACAGCTAGAATAGTTCAATGAATGATCTGTTAACACACTTTTTACAGTACATGCTTTACTTTTCCCAGCCATCCACAGGTAAACGTTCCCCAGCTTTCTACCGTCTTAATCTCTAAGTTTCATTTCTCAGCGATGATGTACATTTTATGTCTTTAATGTATCTGGGGTGGACTATTCCATTCCTGCAGTCAACATCTCACATTAATTGGCAAAATGTAGTCATGTTTCCTCGCCCGTCCATGCCAAAAACAAGGTGAATTGTGCGTGCGCGTGTCCGGGACTGGACTTTTTCACCCCTGTGAAGATACATGACGTTCAGTGCATGCCGTTGATCTTTACATTTATGTGTGTAGAACCAGTGTTGTGTCTTTCGTGTTTGTGTCAATAGTTTCTATCTGCACCTTTTTTTTTTAGTTTGAAGTCGTTCATTATTTCTATACCTTCACAGCATCTGATGTGTGCACGTTCTGGTCTAACGGCTGCGTCATGTGTCTGCTTCTGTCCGCAGTGTTGAGTTTCTAGCGTTTGGCCAATCTTTTAAGGAGACGCGGTGAGTCGCCGAATCCTCAACCGTTTTGACGATGGGGCCGTACCATCCACACACTGGACATGCGAGGAATGTCGGAGTTGCTGGAAAGAAAAAAACACGGAAAGGGGATTTTTCCAAGGCCGGATCTTCACACGGTAACCAAAGCAACCTCACGGAAAATCCCGGATCACTCCTCTTCCTTGAGACAGACTGACTCTAAACATGCACTGACACACTGAACCAAACCAACCGACTCTTTAAGTAAAACATTCCAGTGAAAACACGTGACTGCCACACTGGTTTCTGTATATTCGTCTATATGTGAGAATGAAGGACCAAGTTCAGATAATGATGTAGCATTTCTGCTAAGACCCTGTAGCATTTCTTGGCTGGGAGAATCTCCAACAACCTTTTTAAAGACTGAAGTTCTTTGACAGTTTGCACAGAATGACTAAATATGGCTTAGTCATGCACAACCTTTTTCTTGTTGTCCCCACTGTCGCATTTTAGCCGCCAAATGTGTCTGTGCTTCGCCGTGTGGTGGTTTCCTTTTGCCGTCCGAGAAAACCAGACTTTTCTCTCTTCTTGAGTCAAACTAAAGCGGGGGAAGCGAACGCCGTCGCTTTTCCCAAACAGTCTTCCAGTTTTCCCCGTGAGTTTAGGGGAGACCGCATCGAAACATACGGTCGCTCGGTCCCGACAGACCGAAGTCCGTTTCCTCTGACCAAATAACGCACGAGAGTTAAAAAGGCACAAAACAACCCAAACCGGATCAAAGCGTGACGTCTTTGTCCCTTTAAACGCCAACAGATTGGCTGTACTGCCAGGGTTAGGGTCCTTTAAAAGAACCCCCCAAAAATTCCCACATTAAGCCTCTCTTGTTCCTAGATTACAGAGATTATAGAGAATTATTTTGTGATTTGGTTAATAATTTATTTTGTATTACGTAGAGCTAATTGATGCTGCCACAGATGATGCGCATGCACACGCAAGAGTGCTCGGACCAAGAACAAGCGTAAGTTTGTTTACTTTTCTTGTGTTGTGTTGTTCTGAAAGGTCAGGGAAACACACAAACAAACACATTCTTAAGATGCTACCTGTCCATTAATCGTCTGCGTTAGACTTTAAACTAAAAACTGCCTTCAGAGTTTCCCTCCGTCATCCACCTCTATTCTCTCCTATTGGCTTGATGTCTCTCACTGTTGCTTCTTCTCGACCGATCAGAGGGAGCGTTCGACGAGGTCACGCCAAACCAATCAAGGAGAATAAATGTACAAAGAAAAAAAGAATTTATATTTTGATATGTTATGTAGTTGCAAAAACATCTTCATGGTTCACAGGGGACGCGACAAATGCAAAACGAACTTGAATTATGAAAAAGAATACAATAAAGGGTGAAATTCGCTCTTTGGGAGGGAGGGAGGGAGGGAGGGAGGGAGGGATCATGATGGTTAGATCATAGACTGAACTGTGAGAAAACAGATGTCAAAATATGAAGAAAAAAACAAATAACAAAAAAGCCAACATGGAGAGAGGAAAAAATATTAAAATGCATTTTTGTAACTTTGTTTACCAGCATGAAAACTTTGCATGACTGTATTATCTGCCAGCCCTTAGTTGAAGTGAGAAGGGCGGAAATAATATTGAAAAAATATATTAACAGTAAAGATGTTAATGAAATGAACAAATAAAAAAACATGATATGCAATGGATATTTAAGAAAATAATATATTTAAAAGAGCTATATTTTGTTTTGAAATAGGAAGAAAATGTGAATAAATTCTGACTGCGAGCTTCACACACACTTATTAGTTTAAGAATAGACAGAAATCTAAATGCCACCGAATCTGCTCCATACTGCCCCATGTGATGTTCCTGTTTGGTTGACATGTTTCATCCGTTCCATCAGAACGCCGCAGGACATGTCGATTTCACTCGTGTATCTCTATGTATGTAGAAGGGGGCTGAGCAGTGTGTTTTTAATTCTGTAGACCTGAAATGTTCAGCTAATGTTCGTCTGTGTACAGCATTAGTTTCCTCTGTAGCCATGGTAACAACTGTGCTGATTCTAGAACCCTCTGTAAGTGGGATACGGCCCCTTTTCCCAGCATGCTTAGGGGCCGAAGGCATTTCATTCTCTTCATTTTCTCTCATTGGCAATAATACGAATGATAATCCAGAGCTCTTCTCAGTGGAGAGACTGTAGCAAGGCGAAGAGGAGACTCGTAATAATCTCAGCATCTTCCTTGTGAATGGGTACAGGATGGGAAAGCGATGTTCTATTATCTCAGGTGTAAAGTGAGAAAGCTCAGATCCGCACCAGACTTCTGCCTGCCCGCTTGCCGTTGCTGATCCATTTAAAAGAAAATAGCCTTTGGTTTTTCACACAGACCTGCAAAAGCACAGTTGATCCTCTGAATCAAAGCAATGAAAACGTGTCTATTTCTTCACAAGCCGTTGGGACGGGAAATAAAGTGTGAGCTTCCAGGCAAACATAGACACAGCAACACCTTATTCTTTTATTTTTCATAATTTGAGGAAAAAGACTTTCTTTACACCTTTTAGCGTTGTAGCACTCCACCGACTATGATAACATGACAGGCAGATTTATGAATGGTTTAACATCACAGACACACATATACATAGATGCCGTCTGTTTCTCAACAGTCAAAGCTGGTCGTTGAACACACGAGAGCAAGTAGACTGATCCTCATTATACCTATTAAATGCACACATCAGCTGTAGACAACCAACACATTCTTCCAATCTGAGGATATACAACATCGTGGCAGTGAGTGTTGACTGCACCAAAATGCTTTGAATGTGGCATCTATGTGTGTATGTCTATGGTTTATAAACACGTTTATAAGTGAGGGAGCTTAAAGCAGAGCTTCGTAAACTTGTTTGAATCATTCATGATGTTGTAATGACATGGACTATGCAAGGCACGTCAGCTGTTCATGAAGGGAGCGAATCAACCAAGTACCCTTGAATCTGAGGCTAGACCTCATTGTAAGGGTCAAAACTCTAGATGGTGCGCGTCAGCTAATTGAGAAGTCAACAGAAACCAGAATAAAGTTCGAAAGAGAGACAGCGTGAAGCTTGAGGCAGGTAGCGGTCTGGTGTCACGGCTTTGAGAGTTTCCAGGTCTACTGATATCATCAGATGATATGTGGAACGCAGAGAACGGAGGTGGAAACACCACCTTTGACAATATGAAATGGCTTATATTTTGGAAACTGGTACCATGTGAAAGCGAGATGTCTTCATGCTGGGTCACTGGGTCCGTCCCACCCCAGAAAGAACCCTTAGAGCCCAGATCTTTCTTTTATTTGTTCCAAAGTTGTGCGTATTTATAGTTTTCTAACTTATTTTGTTGATCAATTTATTGAACAGTTTATATTTTCTACAGAGTTTGGGTTTTCAGTTCTTCACTTTGTCTCATATCAAAGGTTGTTTATGTTTTTTTAAGACCACATTGTTCACACACACACACACACACACACACACACACACACACACACACACACATATATATCAATAAAAAGCCTGCTGGATTAGATTTTAGAAGACCACTCATTCAGAACACTTCAGTCACAGAATGAATCTTTTAAAGCATGTTCTTCCAGCGAGAACACATGGCCGCTCTGGTGTATCACGTCATAATTTGGTTTCATTGCTTAATCTGTTGATTCATTTTCTTTTGTGATATCACACTGCCCTCTTGAATGATGTGGAATGGTGGATCTGTCTGCATTTCTTTCTCTGTGCCTGCTCTTGTACTCAGTGTCAGTTTGATCATTCCTGTGAATTAAGTTTCATTTGATGTACTTGAATTACAGATATGCAATCACCACCTCTCTGACCACTGCCAATCATCCCGATCAATAATCAATATGATTAAAGTGATTAACAACCTTCATGTGCGTCTTCTGTTGGAAAACAAAACTCTTACGCTCCATATGAGAGCAGATGATTTCATTTATGAGTGTTTTTATCTGTTGCTCAGATGTAGCTCTTTCATCCCTCAGAAGTTCTCAGTTGTTTATTTAAGAATCAACATTTACATCAAGTGTTTCTCCTAATAAAGCTCAGCAAAAATACAAAGAACAGAAACGAGGTAATTGTTACATAAATAGAGGTGTAAATGAATGTACAGTTGAAAGAAAAAGTATGTGAACCCTTTGGGCTTACTTGGATTTCTTCATAAATTGGTCATAAAATGTGTTCTGATCTTCATCTAAGTCACAACATTAGAGAAACACAGTCTGCTTAAACTAATACCGCACAAACATTATACACTTTCATGTTTTTATTGAACACAACATGTAAACATTCATAGTGCAGGGTGGAAAAAGTATGTGAAACCCTAGCTAATGACTTCTCCAAGAGCTAATTGGAGCCAGGAGTCAGCCAACCTGGGGTCCAATCAATGTGATGAGATTGGATGTGTTGATTAAAGCTGGCCTGTCCAATAAAAAACACACACCAGTTTTGAGTTTGCTGTTCTGAAGAAGCGTTGTCTGATGTGAACCATGCCTCATACAAAAGAGCTCTCAGAAGACCTACGATCAAGAATTGTTGACTTACATAAAGCTGGAAAGGGCTACAAAAGTATATCTAAAAGCCTTGATGTCCATGTGTCCACGGTAAGACAGATTGTCTACAAATGGAGAAAGTTCAGCACTGTTGCTACACTCCCTAGGCGTGGTCGTCCTGTAAAGATGACTGCAAGAGCACAGCGCAGAATGCTCAATGAGGTGAAGAAGAATCCTAGAGTGTCAGCTAAACACTAACAGAAATCTCTGGCACATGCTAACATTTTTGTTGACGAATCTACAATAAGGAAAACATTAAACAAGAATGGACTTCATGGGAGGACACCACGGAGGAAGCCACTGCTGTCCAAAAAAAACATTGCAGCACGTTTGAAGTTTGCAAAAGAGCACCTGGATGTTCCACAGCACTACTGGCGAAACATTCTGTGGACAGATGAAACCAAAATTGAGTTGTTTGGAAAGAACACACAACGCTATGTGTGGAGAACAAAAGGCACAGCACACCAACATCAAAACCTCATCCCAACTGTGAAATATGGTGGAGGGGGCATCATGGTTTGGGGCTGCTTTGCTACCTCAGGCCCTGGACGGATTACTGTCATCGATGGAAAAATGAATTCCAAAGTTTATCAAGACATTTTGCAGGAAAACTTAAGACCATCTGTCCGCCAACTGAAGCTTAACAGAGGATGGACGATGCAACACGACAACAACCCAAAGCATAGAAGTAAATCAACAACAGAATGGCTTCAACAGAAGAAAATACGCCTTCTGGAGTGGCCCAGTCAGAGTCCTGACCTCAACCCGATTGAGATGCTGTGGCATGACCTCAAGAGAGCGATTCACACCAGACATCCCAAGAATATTGCTGAACTGAAACACTTTTGTAAAGAGGAATGGTCCAAAATTTCTCCTGACCGTTGTGCAGGTCTGATCTGCAACTATAGGAAACGTTTGCTTGAGGTTATTGCTGCCAAAGGAGGGTCAACCAGTTATTAAACTAAAGGTTCACATACTTTTTCCACCCTGCACTATGAATGTTTACATGTTGTGTTCAATAAAAACATATAAACGTATAATGTTTGTGCGGTATTAGTTTAAGCAGACTGTGTTTCTCTATTGTTGTGACTTAGATGAAGATCAGAACACATTTTATGACCAATTTATGAAGAAATCCAAGTAAGCCCAAAGGGTTCACATACTTTTTCTTTCAACTGTAGATGTAGAGGTCACATGATCTGGATTACATTTACATTTAGTCATTTAGCAGACGCTTTTATCCAAAGCGACTTACAAGTGGGGTAGGCAATGGAAGCAATAGGGAAAGCATAAGTACAACAAAAGCATAAGTGCAATCCAAAAAGAAGACTGGTCTAATATAACCTAACACTGTGTACAGAACCAATTCAATTTATTTTTATAAAGAGTAGAGAAGAAATAGAAGTCAGAACTGATGTGTCAGATGTTGACGGAAGACATGTGTTTTCAGACCTTTCTTAAAGATGGCTACAGAATCTGCAGATCTTGTACCGGCGGGCAGATTATTCCACATAGGTGGAACAGATCCGGAGCAGGTGCGTTTTTACCTTTACGATATTGATAACTACAATAATATTGACTTTTGATTGCAGACTTGATAAATGTGAGCTCAGTGTGAGATCTCTTCTGAAATTCTAATGACAGACACATTTGAGATTTCTGCCTCTTTTTCTTATGTTGGCTTAGATATATCTGAAACCTATGGCACAAAACTTTCCATTGCACAAAAAACTTTTCCTATTTTCACAATATAGAATTAAAATATGAAAAGAAACTTGTTACAGCTGTTATTGATTGAAACATTTCATTTAGACACAAATAGACATTTATCATGAGAGAACTTGTGGGTTTATTTCTAAAAAAATATTGAGTCTTCATTGGGAACTGAACCGCTTGTGTATAATGATATAAAAAAAATAAACAAATAAAGAGTCAAATTCATTGCACCTCTTCAGGTTTATTTTGTTAACAAACACACAGTTATGAAAACATCCCAAAAATGATTTAAAATCTTAATGAAACAGTCCATTTCTGCAAAGAACAGAAGTTCAGGAAGCGATTGTCACCCTATCACCACCATCACATGTTTTTATGTGTCATATAAATAAAGATTAATAGCACACATGCTAAACAAAACCTGACCCCATAAAACATTCCTGGATCCCTCGAACACCATTTTCTCCACACACCAGCCAAAGCATTTGCTCCCAAAACATTTCTTCAAGCTAAAAAGGAATGAAAGAACTTTTCAAATAATTCAAGATGCAGGACATAATCGACATTTAAATATTTACACGTGTGTTTGCCTGGTAAGTTTAGATTTGGTTTCTTAGTTTGGTGTGAAATAAGCAACACGGTAGAGCCCTCATACAGTCATTTGACTTGATCAGTACTCCAGACCCCGCATGCTGGCAATGGAGGACGACAGTCTGCGTGGGAGGGGCTTAGCCGTTGGCCAATATTCCTCTGGTTTGGCACGAAGAAGAGTTACGATGTTCTGCAGGGTTCTGGAGGTTTGTAGGCCCAACGCATCCATGACATTACTCAGGTAATCTGTAAAGACAAACAAAGAAAAGCAAGAGGGTTTTAAAGATGAGCGCTACAATCAAAAATTGACTGATTGTGAATAACACACTCATCATACTCAGCGTTCTACAATCATTATGTCAACGTTTGTTGTTGTTGTAGATTGGGGAGCAAAAGTATGACACAACATTGAACATTTGTGCTTCATAAAGTAAACATTTCCACATGTTTCAGAAAACATACCTCCATCTGCACTATTAAAATCTAATCTAAAGAAATCTACCCCGTGCTGCGTGTCAGTTATTGATTGTGGATAATGGTGCAGTGATGTAATTATGACGTCACCAATGTCCGTCGCAAGCTGTTTGGTTGCATGTTGGTTCAGCTCTGGAATCTGTAGGATGACATCACAATAGGTCTGCATGGTTGCCCTGGCGATAGACCCCAGCCAATAATCTGCAGTGTTTTCAAGCTCTGGAACATCATCACCTAGAGCAAGAAAAAACAGAGAAAGTTTGCTTATTTGTGTGCGAGTGACACAATTCTGTCAGGTTTACTGTGTTGATATATAACCTTGTTCTGGTGGGTATGGCAGTTTGCCGGTATGTAAAGCAAGTTCTAGTGCTGGATCCTCCTGAGCCACAAACGGCTCCAAATGCAATGGCAAAGACATGATATACTGCCCGATCTATAAACACAAACAAACACATACAAGAATATATGTATTCTTACTATAAATTAGGGCTGTCAAAGGATTAATCACATCCAGAATGAAAGTTTGTGTTAACATAATACATTTTTAAAACATTATATGTAGTTTAAATGACTGGTAAATATGATTTAATACATGTAATCATTTCTTCATATGTATATGTTTACATTTGCATTTATGCATTTGGCAGATGCTTTTATTCAATCGACTTACATTGCATTATCCTATACATTTATACTTATGTTTTGTGCAAAGCCCTAGGATCGAACCCACAACCTTGCGTTATTAATGCAATGCTCTTAACACTGAACTACAGGTAAGGTGTACGTGTGTATAACTTGTATTCTGGATGCGATTAATCGTGATCAATCATTTGACATCCCTAGTATAATCCTTTTATAAATAATTAAAACATTTTCGTGCCTTTAATTTATGACTTTATAGCTGCAATCTGTAACTGGTTTTGGTTAAACATAAAAAAACATGTTTATATCCTCTTTTTTTCCCATAATCCATTCACAACAGAAAGTTTATAATGATGATTAATAATTTGAGCAGTCTAGGTCACTATGCCGTACAGATGAACAAGAGTATGCCGACATGTAAGTGTATACATTTAAGCGTGTCTTGTAGTGATTAGTAAGAGCTTTCAAGCTTTCCTGTAGCTCAGTGGTAAGAGCATTGCGTTAACAACACAAGGTTGTGGGTTCGATCCCTGGGGATTGCAAATACCTATGTATAAATTTAATAGGATAAAAGCAATGTAAATCGCTTTGGATTAAAGCATCTGCCAAATGCCTAAATGTAAATGTAGTCACAATGTTTCACTTCATATACGAACATAGACTAACTCTTGCCATCTGAGGATATGTTAATATTGTCTTACATTAGCGATGTACTCTTGTGGTGACAAACTGAAGGCCGGCAGATCATCAGCTAGTGTTTCGCTCAAATCAGCAGAGCCGCGACCCTTGAAAAGTCAAATGCAGAGTCAGACACAAGTGCCTCATTGATGAACCTCAACGCTCACCTAACTCAACCTGAAGTTTGTGAAACACTGAGCAAGCACCTCGGGTTTGTTAAGACGGCAGAGTTGATGTTTGATTTGCAGAAACACAGAGTCAAACGCGAGCTGATTGGCCTGTTGGTTCAGACGCGTCAGAGCGGCGCGAGTCTCGGCCAGTAAGCTTGAGTTTCCTGTTCCTTTCTCCTGCACGTAAAACGTCAAAGAGTTCATTGTCACAAATATGAAAGAACGCAGCAATGACACACAAATGAAGAAGTAAAACCTTGAGCGAGTGCAGCGTCTCCAGCAGATTATTATACTCCGCAGCGTTTGTTTGCTGAAGGTAATTATATTCCTGCCATGGGTTCTTTTGGCTCCGCCTCTCAGTCACTCCCTCATGTAAGCCGGTCAGACTTCTGGGGTTAAACCCCTCCCACAGGAAACGTCCCGCCCTCCCAAGGATCCTGATAAAAAAAACATTGTCCAATTGTGACACAAGCCGAGAAAATATGCAGACAAAAAAAACTTGACCCTAAAAGATGGAGTTCTTCCCGTGTCATTTCAAAGCTGTATGCCTCTCTTATGCAGAGAAGATATTTCTAAATAATCACCCAACAACACTCAAACCCATTGAGTTCCATAGTGTGGCACATTTCCCAAAATATCTTCTTTTGTGTTTCACATGTTTTAGGGTGATGCGTATACAAATACATCTAAAGTGTGTTTTCATCTCTTACTTGTTTGACAGCTGTTGTTCAAAAGCTCCACATTGTCTAAGCAGTTCTCCACAGGTCGCTATGATCCTGAGAAACACAGAAAAAAGAGGTTTTTTAAAGTGAACTTACCCTCAAACCCCAAAAACAAAACTCCACCCACCTCACAGAGTTCTGAAAGGCTGTCCAATCCTCTGTGAAGACTTCAGAAGTGGGCGTGTCCTCCAATTTGTACTTCTTTCGGATCGACTGAAGAGTGACAGAAAAATCTGACACGTATCTGCGAAAGAGCAAAAACACGCTCAATACTGTGAGTGACCCGTTGGCGTTCGAATGTAAGCGTAATAAATGTGTGCATGACTCATACTTGCTGAAAAGACCTCGGAGGGCTTTGATCAGCCCACACACACCCAGACCGTCGGTAAACTTAACACAGCGATCCACAGCGCCGCCTGCCAAACCAAAGACCTTCTGCACAGAGTGTGTGAGTTCCAACACACAGTCCAACACCTCACCACGCTCCTAACATAAACAGACAAACTTAGATGCAAAATATTGTTTCTCTATTATACGCAGAAATATATGAAGAGCTTCTCACCAGTGGAACAGCGCTGAGCTGGACCAGCAGATTGGTCTCCTCCAGGTCTCCATATTGCATTTGAGAAGTCTTATAAGGCGAATACACACACAACACCAGCTCTGCAACCTTCAACATGTTGAACTCACCTAACACACAGAGAGAATGAGCAGAACTCTCACACATTCACAAGAAAATATGATTTTCAAATACACAATTAGGTCAAAATCTTAACTGGATTTTTTTGTCAATAAATATTGTTTCTATAAATTCTCATTGAAGTGAAAACCAAATGATTCCCATAAATGATTATTCAAATAATTTTTCGGCAAAAAAACGAATTCACTACAATAATTACTACCAAATTTACAATTAAAGCATTTGAATCAAATATATTTATTTTATTCAATCTTTTCTCCAATATATTTATAGCCGTTTTATAGCAAAGCAGCTGTAAATAAATATGTTGTGAAATAAACTGACAGAATAATAATAAAAATAATCAATGCTTTGGCGCTAAAAATTCAGATGTTTGATAAACATAAATATTAAATAATACGAAATCATGTCAAATTAACCGTTTGTTTTCTAAATTTTGTCATGTCACACTTCAGGACACATGTTCGTCAACTACTCGTATACTCTTCAGAATGTGATTCTAATCTCTAAACTTATCGGAATCAGTGTTCACCAAACTTGACCTTTGGAACGTGCCAAAATGCAAACGTCTGTGTCTTCGATCTGCTCCAGTCGCATGTGTATAAATGGAAGTCTAGTGTGACGGCAGTTTAAATCAAGTGCATGTGGACACAAACAGTATTCACACACCGAGCTGTGGCTGCATCGCTGCTTCTAGACTGCGACCAAAGTTCGCCGCCGTCTGATGGAGTTCCAATAAGATGTCGAGGCGACATTCACTTGAGCAGCGTTTTAAAGCGGCTGCAATGCATTCTGGGATAGACGGCGACATCGCCCCTAATGTCTGGATCATGAGTACGGTGACCACCTCGCAGGGGTTTCTAAACACCTACAAACATGGAGACATTGGTGAGTGTGTGTGACCCTCAGAGCTGGAGAGGTGTCAGACGAGTCGTGTGAGTGTACCTGACCGCTCCACTGTAACTGTGTGTGCCATGTGGACAGAAGCGTGTCGTAGAACTCAGAGAGCTGCTGTTTCAGAGGGCCGTCTGACTGACATATGCTTTCCCAAACTGATAACAACCCTGCCTGAAAACACAAACACACACGTCATACTACAACTGGATTTAAAGAGACAGTTCACCCCAAACTGAAAATTCTGTCCGTCTGAAAATCATTTATTTACCCTTGTGTCATTCCAAACCTGTTTGAATTTCTTTCTTCTGCAGAACACAAAAGATATTTTGAAAAATGCTGATAACCAAACAACATTGTGGTTTTGTGTTCATTTGGTGGTAGTCAATAAGGTTCAGAGACATTTCTCAAAATATCCTATTTTTTGTTCCACATGATCATATACAGTGTGAATAAATGATGACATTTAAAACAGTCTGATAGGAAACATCAGCCTTATTTTACCTTGTGGCATTTGTAGTAATATGCCAGTAACTGTGGCATTCTGTCCATTTCTGTGAACACTCTTACAAAAAGCTTGGCTTGATCTAAAACACAAACACACACACACACACACACACACAATGATTAACATTATGCAAACACAAATAACAAAACACAATTCAGCTGTAAAATCAGAGGGAATAAACTGGGCTATGATATCCATGTTTGCACAAGCATTCTATACTAATGTGCCATGTAGCTAAAAACTATAAACAGAGTTCAAATCAAGTAATGTGAATAAATACATTCATTTAAAATACACCTAATTATGAGTTTGCTTACTTTTGTGCAACATACATGTGAAGTCTAGCAGAGTGGCTTATAAACCATCCCTCATGAAGTACAGGTCATAATCTAGCCAGCAGGTGGCAACAAATAGTTTTGATTGATGAACTTTTGTTATTTTACCCCTAAACTATTCTCACATCAGTTTAACAATCACAAGGACTGTCATGCATACGTCATTCTGTTAACCAGTCCTACAATCGTGATGCAGGTGATAAATGTGAATTTGTATTATCATGCACGTGTCACCGATAGACAGCGAGTTGAACGTGGCGACGATCTGTGGGCTGGCGAGAGCTTCCAGTCTGTTCTTCAGAGCTTCCAGCTGAACACATTTCTCGCTGTAATCCGGAGTGTCCACTAACATGGCCAAACTACCCTGCATAGCCGCCAGTTTACTGCTGATCACAGCTACGTCCTGCGAGCAAACATACGCATCACATCCACTCCATCAACTTCCTGTTGATCACTGGAACATACACGCTGTACTTCAACATACTCCACCTGTGTTTTATAGGTCTCCTCGATATCAGCGCTCAGAGTGCTCCATTTATCTGCTTCCTGAAGAGCGTCTGCTGCTAACTGCATGCGAGACTTCACCTGATCGATCTCTACCAACACCTGCAAAACACGACATCATACAGACGGCCATTACACCCTCACCACCTTTTCATCATGTGGAGAACCACTTGGTTTACACTTCTTAAATGTTTGTAGAGGACCTATATGACAGTGTTATATATTAAATGTATGGTTATGTGCAAATGTCGGCTTCAAATGCTGGTATGCAACCACTATATTGTTCATCCATTTAACAGCGCACCTTCATAGACTGCACAGTGTCCTGTTCAAATCTCTTGATGTCCTCTTTAACCAAAATCATCTGATCCTTCAGAAACGAAGCCTCCTGCTTCACAGCCTCAACGTCCCGCAATACTCGAGGCATATTCTGCAGGGCCTGGATGCTGCTCTCTGAGAGAGAGAGAGTAACTTAACTTATAAATGAATTCATTGGGACGTATACACATATCTAATGAAATCACTCATCCTATATAGATTCATTGACATATGATGATGACATCATTTGTCTTAGAGTTATGAAGCTTAATAACAACTATCGAGTTACTAATAGATGAAAGTATACACAAAATCCATCCCTCACCCTCTATGGAGTTGTTGACCTCTTGAATAAACAGCTGCAGCTTCATGACCAAAGTAGAAGCGTGCGCGTCAGTTTTTCCAGGTGCATCTTTCTGAACCACTTTGAAGGCTCCATTCACCCAATCCTTCACATCAAAATCATCTGCTAGGAATTTAGAGAAGTCCATTCTCACCCCCTTTGAAACCCCTGTGGAGCCAGATTCAAAGAGAACAACTTACAAACAAGGAAAGAAAGAAACCAGACTACTGTCATCTACATCAATGAAATATATCGAAGTTATTTCTTATACAACTAACTGAATCGCTCCAGTCTATTCCATAATTCTTGCCAACACCAGCCTTACCACGAACATAAAATAAACAGCCCAGGAGAACGATATAACCATGACCACCAGATATAATTCAAACAGTACGATCGCTTCCTCCAGCGTTGATTTAAGAAAATAATTGTAATAAACAGATTCTGAGCTCAATGTTTCCGGGTTGGGCTCGTCATGATGCGCATCGGTGAGAAACCAAAGTGGCGAACAAACGTTCCGCTTTCGGGTTTCTAGCGAACAAAAACCTTTAAGCAGAAACTAAAACACTGTGCGTCTGTACGTGGAAAACTACTAAGGTATACAGCTTATATTATTGTTAATATAAATAATCATGTAACGACATTGAATATATTCAAGAGATGTTTTTTGAGTGACGTGGCTGTGTTGCCTATTACGTTGCTCGTGTGGATGTCATGCGCACTGCGAAAATAAAATACTGATTCGTGCTGCTAATGAAACACATTTAAAATGATTTTATGCCCAATACACTTTCATCTCATGAGGCTTTTCGAATTTTTATTAGAATTAAGAATCAAATTAAATCAAATCCTTAACTCTCACAAAGGAAAGAAATCCGGTAGGCCTATTTATGTTATTGTTCTCATTAATATGAGACAGTAAATTAAAAAAGATTATGTTTTGCTTATGCTGTTACATACCTGGTGATGTAATGATTTGATGAAATCCTGTCATAAAGTACCGAGCACCTGCTGTATATGAAATGTAGCTTATTTCTGCCTCCTGCTGGATAATTATTGAATTACGTCTTCAAGTCTCAAAATTTGGTGCAGTTAATTGAACTGCAATGTAATATAATATAATATAAAATAATATCATATAATGATTAGGGTTGGGAAACGTTTAAATTTTATTGATTCAGATTATAAATGATTCCCAGTTTTGATTCCACAGTTGAAGTAAAACATTTAGATATCAATCTGTATGGTCATTGAGCCTGCTTACTGACTTGTTTCCAAACAATATATATGAGCACCATTTTGTGTAATATACACACAAATCCACAATTTGTATTACCATAGCTGAACTACATCATTAAACTATAGTAACTATAATGAAACAGTGGTTAATTTGGGGTTCCTGTGCTTTTTAATGCAAATACTAAAGTTAAACTATGCTTACTATAGTAAAAATGTTGTTAATTTTCATATGGCTTTTATTGAGATATCAGCAGGTCACGCAACACGTGTAGTTTTCTGAAAAAATGCACATGGGAATTGATAAGAGAAATTCACATTTTAATCTCAAATATCCTATTTCTATTGCTTTTGTTTCCAATCCGATTCCCTTGATTTTCGATTCCCAACCCTAAATATAATATAATATAACATAACATAACATAACATAACATAACATAACATAACATAACATAACATAACATAACATAATGTAATTTAATTTAATTTAATTTAATGTAATATTATATAATAAATTGTAATATAATAATAGAGCATTTTGTTATCTATATGCAAATTTAAAGGCCAGGCCAATTTGTATAGGACATAATAAAGTCTTAAGAAACTCAATGATAAAACAAATAAGAAAATATAGTCTGTGTTCACCTTTCATGACTTTAGTTTCATGCATGTTTTAAAACTTCCTGACCTTATCTTCTAGATACATCCATAATCTCATCTACACCGTCACCTACAAATGTTCAGAAACGTAGAAAAAATGTGGTCAAATGATCTTTGTCTGTACACGAGATAAGAGGTGATGACACTGACCCGATCAGACCTCTGAAATACAAATAGACACACACACAGGTTTGTTTTGCTATCTTTGCATACACGTCTGTTTTTATACAGACTTAATGCTATTTTCTGTATAATGTGCTCTGTGTTCCTTCTAAGAATGAGCTGTTGAAACCAATTTCAGACTCTTTTTAAGAGTTTTGTTTACTATCCGTTCTAAGTTATCACAACAATCTGATCAGAATATGTAAATGATTTTAGTGAGATAAGACACGCATTTGTGCATGAACAAATACAGCTACACAGCTACAGTCAATCATGTGGAGAGTTTATTTTTATTTCTTGGCACCTGACAGAGCAGATCACATCATTATTTTGAAAAAAAAACACAGATTTGGCGTATAATGTCATAAAACACCATAATGTTTCCTCAATGCTGAAAATATTCATTATGCTGCGGTGCTTTGTAGGGCACACTTGAAAGTAGAACACTACAGGGCAGCAGCACTTATCATGAGGCAGAATTAGATGTCACCATCCGGAGATGGTTTTTAGGACAAACCTCCGGGCCTCAAAGAGACCGATATCATCTAGATATTGCAAAACTACTGCTAATCTGAGAGGTGGAGGATCACACCCTTAAATCAGCTTGATCTTTTGACCATTGTGTTAAAATAGTTTAAAACAACAAAATCTGTCATGATTCATAAATTTAGTCTTATTACGATTCTCACAGTGTTCAGAAGAGCAAAGTTTCACATTAACCTCAAATTTTTCTCACGCAAATGATGATAGTAATGATAAAACCACACGTATATTCTCAACTCTTCATATGAGATATGAAACTGCTCTCTTGCTGCAGCTGGTCTGAAATCAAATGTTTTATCATGATTATTTCCCTGCAAAACAAAGTTTTATATTTGTGACTTGTGTATTTGAGGTTGTCATGCAAATGAAAACAATGAAAGGGGATTTTAATATAGGACCCTTACCCTTGACTTCATGTTGATTTAATGCTGTGGATTGTCATGTTCTCATCACGAATGTTTGCCCATATCAGTGTGGATCTGTAGCTGAAGTTACCCACCACCTATCACAACCATCTCGCGCTCTGAAACACACAAGTGTGATGCTGGTGCTTAGGAAACTTTCAAATGTGTTACCGAAATTTGCTGATCTAAATGCCCAAGTGTGAAAATGTGGGAGAAGATAAAAGGAACGACATCTGTTAAAAGATTAAAAGAGTGGAAGACCAAGAGATAGAGAGAGAGAGGGAGAGAGAGAGATGGAGAGATATTGAGAGAGAGAAAGAGAGAGAGAGAGAGAGAGAGGGAGAGAGAGATGGAGAGATATTGAGAGAGAGAGAGAGAGAGAGAGAGCGAGAGAGAGAGAGAGAGAAAAGAGAGAGAGAAAAGAGAGACAGAGAGAGAAAGAGATGGAGAGATATTGAGAGAGAGAGAGAGAGAGAGAGATGGAGAGATATTGAGAGAGAGAGAGAGAGAGAGAGAGAGAGAGAGAGAGAAAAGAGAGACAGAGAGAGAGAGAGAGAAAGAGATGGAGAGATATTGAGAGAGAGAGAGAGAGATATTGAGAGAGAGAGAGAGAGAGAAAAGAGAGACAGAGAGAGACAGAGAGAGAGAGAGAGAGAGAGAGAGAGAGAGACTTCACAACGAGTGATCTTTTATCAGTATAGCAGATGCTTCTACTACAGGTAAGCTCATTGTGACACACTCTTTGAATCTTTACATAAAACAAGTTCTATTTCTTTATTCTTTCTGTGGTTTCTCACTTTTCTTCTGTACTTTACTGTACTTCACATGGTGTAATAGTGTGTTTTCATGTAAATTGCAGCTATAGTTTGATGTTGAAACTCACATGAAAAACTTTCAAATTGATGGACAGTTGTGTAGCTACAACATTAACACGTTTCCTGCGTCTTCGTAAACAGAATGATCTCATGATGTAAATAGGGTTTTTAGACAGAGGTTTTCTGTGCGGGTCACATTTTTGGGTGTCCGTCGGCCACACAAGAAAAGGTTAGATCTATCAGCCGATGCATTTCTCATCAGACTCTTACATTCACTTTCAGCAAGAGCAGATAGTTCAGGCGGCTCAGTGTGTGGGGTTTTGATGGTGTTTGAGTAACACACATGGAGGGGAGAGTATTCACTCAACATCATAATCTCATGTTTGATGGAGCTGGTTTTAGGGGTTTTCCGTCTGAACTTTTGCCAACATGTGTGTATTTGTTGTTAACAGGGTGGAGTCAACATGCACTGCATTCTCTTCTTCATCACAGCACTCTGTGTTTCTGATATATTCATCACATTAAGTAAGAAGGTCTACTGCTATTCCCCTTGTGCTTTATTTATCATTCCATCGCGACATCTCAGAAGGCATTATTATTCTCATTTTTGCATTTTGAAGACACTTTGATCCAAAGCAACTTGTTTATTAGAGTGTAATGTTCCCTGAGTGATCTACCAATTGAGTCACAGTCTCTTACGGTGGACGTGTGATGTGTGAAAATGTGTTCAGGTGCTCAGTATCGTCTGGAGTGTCTCAATGACTATATATCGACTGTAACCTGCTCTCTCAACATCTCTGAATTCCCGGGCAACGTGTCGGCGTATAGACTAGAGTTCAGCTCATTCGGGTGAGAATCCGACTCACAGTTCACATCCATCAGATGTTTAATGACAAACGCCGTGTTTGGTTGATGTTGTGACTGTGCTCGTGTGTGGTTGTAGCGAACATGAAAACTGCACACTGACAGTGAGAGAGGAGTCTCTGGTGTGCGTGTTGGATTTCTCTCCGGTCATCTTCAGTGATGTGGACAGCTACTCTATCTCCCTTCGTTCCGGTTACCATGGCAACAACATCTCAGTGGTGCTGGATGGTGACTATGTGCCTAAGAACACGGTAAGAGCGGGACGGCACGTCAAAGGCAGATATCTGACCAAAGAGCATAACCTGCTCATCTCACTGATGTGTGTGTTTTGCAGTACGTCCGCTGGCTCCGTGTAATCTGACTTTGATCTGGAACAAGGACGGAGCTGTTGTGCAGTGGCAAAGTGGATATAACCCAAAGCGCTTGATCATAACGCATCTCCAATACCAGCTCAGCATAGACAGCAGACATGCAGAAGTGTGAATCAAATGTGCTTCTGCTCTTACAGAATGAACATCAACCGGACATTTGGTCTTAATGTTCCTGCTCATTTTGTTCAATGATTAAATCTCTTGTCCTTTAGTTTCCTATGTTTTCTAGATAGATCACATTTTTTTGTTATTAAATATGAAATGTATGCTTGCCGTGTCTACAGACTTATCTGGTGACTGTTAGGGATGAGAAGGTGTTTGTGGAGGAGCGTAGATTCAAAGCTCACACCAATTACACAGTGCGCGTGCGAACACAGCCAAATCAAGAGTACTACAGGGGCGTCTGGAGTGAATGGAGTCCTCCCTTATACTGGAGCTCAGGTGACACTTTTTCATTCAACTATCAACTCACATGTTTGTCTTAAAAAGGAGAAATACAAATAAAATCAAACGAGACAACTGTTCAAGACTAAAATGAATGAGGATCGTAGAGGTCAAACAATCTGGATTTGGGTTCATATGATCTTCAATAATGTTGACTTCTGACTGCAGATGATACAAATCTGAGATCAGTTTGACACATCGTTGACATCTCTTCTCAAACTCCCATGTTTGTCAGATTTCTCACTCTTTATTTCAGGCTAAACCTCCATCTGCTCTACATTTAATCTCATTGATGCCTAAGAGAAATAACTGAGATATTAAAGAGATCTCATCTGACATTTTTCTATTGGAACACTCAAACAGTTGTGATATTGTGTAACTGTGTGTGTGTTTTAGAAGTTTCTAAAGAAAGCTCTTTCCACATGAACACATATCTTCTGCTCATGCCCGTGTCACTGGTCCTTCTCCTCTGTATCTCATACTCCAGGTTAGACTCATGATTTTAATAATAATCCGGACAAATTTCTGTCTGTTGTTAAGTATGAATGATTGAGATGATTGTGTGGCAGATGCAGAAAGCAGGAGTATGTCCCGTCACCGGCCCCGTATTTCAGAGACTGGAACAGAGACCTTCAGGTACTACAATCTTCACTTAAACACACGTGATTGCACGCTGGTCTTATGACTTTCATCTGCACAATTCTGTTCAATTTCTGTGCAAAAAAAGTCAAGTGAAAAACTTGCCGTTAATGGTTTTTGAGAGTTTAGTTCATAAATGTTTTTGAATGTCTTTGGTTTAGGTTTCCCCCTCAATTATCTGTCCTTTTTCTCATCCACAGTAGTAAAGATTGATTATATTTAAGATGCATGGTTTGATGTCATATAACCTCTGACCCATAAAACACCACCAACAAAGAATTACATTTAGAGACTCGCAATCTCACCACAGCCCATAGACAGCAGCAGAGAGAATCGGGTTTTTCCATTGACATAAACCTTTACAGTACTTAGTACTAGAAAAAGATATTCAGAAGTCCGACTCCCAATTATTTCTTTTGAGTTATCAAATACATTTATTCATTTGGCAGATGCTTTAAAAACCTCGGCATTGTTAGCACCAAACTCTAACCACTGAGCCACAGGAAAGCTGATTAAAAAAGATTTCAACAAAACAGAATTTGTTTACAAAAGTATAATTGTTTATTTTCAGATCCATTCATTGCTCTCAGGTAAGATGAGAGATGTCATGCAAGGGGATGAGGCTTTACAGATCCACATTGTGACCGAGAACGACGACACGCCCCCCAAACAAATGACAGAAGAGCATGAATCCACACCACCCCAATCTCCTGTGGGTTCAGAGGTCGACTCGGGCTGTTGGATTCGTGATGTCATGGCAACAGAGAGAGGAAGCATAACATGCAGTGAAGACTACTGTACACTTTCTCATTCACTGCACACTTACGCTGTGTGATATTACACACATAATCCGCTTAAAGTTAGAAAACCAAGCAACGTTTGAGCAAGAAGGATTTTATTGACATCACTTACAACATATTAAACTTTGCGTTGAAAAACAAAATCATGCGAAAGATTCCTTGCACTGAGGCCCTTGATAATAAAACCACAAGTTTATTTAGCACATTTAAGAGTTAAAACACACCAGAAGCAAAGCACAAGAGAGAAAACCACTGAAACATCTTAACATGTCATTTTGTAGACCTTTTTCAACTACGTACACAATCCCTTAAATATTTACTAACCTTGTTGCTATTTTCTGCAAATGATACTTCTGTCTGTCTTGAAAGATATTCTACAAGATTGTTAAGAGCTTCTGCTATCACTCATTGTGTTGTTATACTCCTAATATTTCAATGATCAATGCAGCTGTAGAAAATGTATAAATAAACTTAGGTGTATAAAATATTTGAAATATGTAGAGACATCTTTTCCTGTTTATAGTGTGCTTTTAAACATTTGAACACAAGGAGTATTTTGTAGAAAGTTTTATTAAACATACACACAATCTGTGAACACATGTTCCCATCAAACAGAGAAGAAACGTACATCATGCTGGAGAGAATCCAACTCTGGTTCCACTTTTCCCTCGAGTAAATGTTCTGGACTTTAACTGACATATCAACATTAGACAATCCTAGACAGATCTAAGACCACGTGACTGGTCAAATACATCATGTCCTATGAAGAGCAAACCGGTCCTAGATCAGCATTCTGGGGGAAATATCAGCATGAAGCACAGTCTTACCTACCAACATAATGTAATAAACCATCCAAAAACACACACAGGAACATACACAGACTCACACGCACGCACGCACACACACACAACACACACACACACGCTGTGGGAAGAAAACCCCACAAACATAATAAAATGACACGTTTGTGTATTCACACACCAGCTGAACAGAGCTAAAAACAGCCTGCTTTGACCGAAGACTGAGATGTCATTTCTCAATGGGAATTCAACGTGGGTAAAGAAATTTGACATCATTCTGATATCATTCTGACTGAGCAGAACGGAGAGAATATGAAAGTAAAAGGAAAGAGGAGTGTGTAAAAGTGTAAGGTTGATGGCACAGATGTCATATTTTAAGTCCTTTTAGTCCCGGCAAGAGGACAGCACGAGTATCCACATAACCTCTCATTCCTCCAGTCTCTCGTCAGGTTATTATGGGGAGAATTTTTTGGCCTGTGCACGAACTCTTTTCTCATACTCCACTCGATTCTGACTGTAAAGAGAGACACAGTCAATAACTCAAACATCTGTTGCTTACTCAAGAAAGGTCTCAAAATGGTATGCGCTGCTTTTCTAGGCAACATTCTTATGTAGCACAGGTGTGAAGGTTACTATGAACCGTTAACACATATAATGGACGTTGATGAATACTATCAATTAAACAGTTAAAAAGTCCTTCAATAAAGTTAAACAAAGGGTTTAGTGCTCACCGTGTCTACACTGCTGTTGTTAAAATAAGCATGATGTGTCTCTGGGGCTTAAAGGAGCGGAAGAGGCTTAAATAAAACGCGCTTGGTGCTATAGATACAGCACTGAAAGGCCATTGTGACCACAGAGCTTACTTGTGTTGACACACTGTTCACTTTAGGAGGTTTTTCTTAATTTACCGCAAAGTTGCCGGTGAATGATGTGACAAATATACTACTTGTAAATACTATGTAAACTTTTAAAACATACTGATGTTATTTCTACAGCTTTCCTGTAGCTCAGTGGTAACCTCATTGGGTTAACAACGCAAGGTTGTGGGTTCGATCCCAGGGGATGGCACATACTTAGAAACAAATGTATAGGGTGATGCAATGTAAGACACTTTGGATAAAAGCGTCTGCCAAATGCGTAAATGTAATGGGTCACAGACACTCTATTCCATTGTAATGTGATGTAACTCAACTCTCTTGTCTTACAAGTTAATGGTTAATACTCACATGTTGTTAATCGGTCAGGATACAAATTCAGAGCTTAAAAATGATGTAGTGAAAGCGTACCAATATATAGTGTAAGCCTCTGCCTGAGCTGGATCCTGTATGTTTGGTTCATTTAGAAGCTCCTGAATCCCCAACAGGATCTAAAGAAGACAAGAAAAGACGATAATAGTGTAGTATTTTAAGAATATAACACTCTACCACTAAATCATGAAACTGAAAGACATTACACAGCAAATAGTAACACTGTGAACCTTAGGCAGAAGGTGTGAAAGTGTCTAAAAGAACTCTCGCTCCAGCATTACCCCATTAACCACTATCTGAACTATCTGCACCAACCTTAATCTACTTAAAGAACATCACACGCAATGTCATAACACCAGATGCACCAAAACGACAAAAAAGTGCCATCAAAGAATTCATGTAATGTGCTTAACTAGGTTTAAATCTTAATTCACTAGCTCAACTTTCCATGTTCACGAAACCTAGAGACATGTACGAAGGTCTGGTTTGACAGCGAACCATTTGTAATCTAGACCATTGTTTTGAACCTGTTTAATGGTGATGGCAGGTCTCCAGTCCTTGTCTTCCTCCAGAATGGACAGACACACCGTTCCTGAAGGATACACATTGGGATGGAACAGTGGAGGTTCAAATTTACCTACAGAAGAGAGATATGGAGTGAGTGATGACCCACAGCAGTTATATTCACACACCGGGGTGGAAATCTGTTTGTAATGACTCACATTTTGGGGGTGAAGATGGGTAGTCATCTTTAAATAGCATCCTTAACTTAAACAGCCCTCCTTCCCACGGTGTCTTGAGAATGATAAATAAAAATGTCATATGATGCTATACCAAACAGCTGAATAACTTAACACTTCCAAGAGAGCAGCCATACCCCCTTCTTTCCTGGAATTGCACATTCCCAGTTCATAAGATTCATTGTGCCGTCTGGGTTTTTTGTTGGCACAGCAACAAAGCCCTGGGGATGCAGACATGTTAGGGATTCTTATATAAAGCAGAAGTGATATGAGCTTGTACAGGAGAAAACAGGTGTTCTCATTTCAGGTTGTGGGGTCTGTAAGTGCTGTCAGTATATGACCGTGTTACTTACGAATGGATGGTCTTTCCTCCATGCTTTACGCTCTTGTGCAAGTCGACTCAGAGCAATGCCAGACATGACCACTAATTCTATGGAGAAAGGTGTCTAAGTATGTGTAATCTGAAAACAGATACATTTTCATTGATTCTGACCAGAGTTTGTGCTGCTAAAACTTTATGAAAAGGTATAATGTTATTATCAAAAGATATTCAATATGACCAAGTATATTTTATACAGATTGTTTTTCATTAACAGCTAGATCTCTGTGAGCCACATGATACATGTTACACTAAAGTTCATGCAAATATTGATCAAATCATCAGTAAAAATGACAGCTTCTTAATAACTGGCTGATTATTTTGAACCATTTAGAGCTTCACACGAACTCGATATCATTATAAACATTTCCTATTATGACATCACAGACGTTACGTTATTACATCATAATCAAGATTGTTTTTACATCCAAGTTATAACATGATAGTTAAGGTTTTAGCTCAATGTTATAATGTCACAGGGAATCGAGGTTACGATAGTAACCGGAGGCATTATCCCATCATGACCATTAGGGTCTTTAATTCTGCTTATGACAGTAATAGCAAGATTTTTAATTTCACATTATGACATCACATTATAATTCAGTCCGGCGCTTGAACGCCGTACATGAGCGCGCAGGACAAAGAAACTCGACTTCCTTTGACGCGAACGCGCGTTCACACAGCAACGGTGCCAAACAAAACCGATGCGGCCGTTTACCGGCCACCGAAACACAAAAATGCTTGACACGTCCCGAGAGAAGCGACTTACCTCGTGAATCCCAGCGTTATACGACTTCTGGGTCCGCTCACTCGAAACGTATTTGACTCAGAACCAATGCTGTGAAGTTTCCCTCCCGAAAACACATTCGGTTCTGAAACAGTCTAATCAGGACCAGCGAGGCTCCGTAAAGAACGCCTGAAAGAGATTCTGAATTAATTATACAAATACAAATGCAGTTAGTTTAACAGATCGATTTGCTGAAATGCTTTAGCTTAGAAATAGAGACGACGTGTGTTCGGGAAAGTGAGATATTGCTCTTCGCCTTGTAAAAAGATATTTACAACAGGCATTTCCCTAGACGTCTAACACTTAAAGGGATCGTGCCTCGATATCGATCTATCCACGAAAAATAAATAAATAATACAATTAAGGCAAAAAGGCACGCGTTCTTATGGGGGGTTTTGCCACAAATATTCTTGTCAAACTACATTAACGCATTTGGTAGAGGCATTTATCCAAAGGGACTTACATTACATTATCCTATAAATGTTTTTTGAGGATGTGGGATCGAACCAACGCAATGCTCTTACCAGTGAGCCACAGCAAACGTAAATATTAAAAAAATAAGATGGATAAAATCCTTATGGATAAGTCAATGAATCAAATGTGGTCAAAAATATTCTGTTATTGTCAAGTGAATGATGCAACACATATATAATTCCATTGACTCTTGTGCTCACAGAGCAATCGTTGTAATGGAAATGGTGCTCATGGGCACAGATGGTGTAGCTTTAATGACAGGCTGGATTAAACTCTGCACGAAAGGGTTAAACTCTAAAATTCGAATGATTTTTCACTCCATTAAGCTTGAGGAAGCATTAACATCAAAGCCCAGAATGACATCATGTTTTTGAGGCTGCTGTTAAAGTGATGAACTTGCTTGTCATTCTCCTGCAGATCATTACTTTTAACCCAAAATGTCTGTTCAGTGTGTTGAATGACATAAACACAGCAACAAAACACCACAATCTTGCTGTATTTGTTCTTTATCAGTGTATCAAAGTGGAGCTGTACTTTTACCTGATTGGGAATCATTTGTAATGATTTAATGAACTGGGACCAAACTGGTTTGTCAGCATGAGAAATCCTCAATGATTTGCTATTCCCAAAAAGGAAACACAGACACATGAAATGATTTGATATAAACAGATTTATATGTTACAAGCATGTAGGTTGGTGTCGGCTACAGTCATCTGCTTGGATTGTACATTGATGTGCTCCATTCAGACTAACAGACAGAAGTCACAAAATAAATACAAACGTGTACATTATAGAAGAACAAATATAGATCAAAATGTGGCAGAGCAAAAGTCTAATATAAACATGTTAGTAAGTGCAGTTATACATCTAGCC
Organism: Triplophysa dalaica; assembly: GCF_015846415.1. NCBI lineage: Eukaryota > Metazoa > Chordata > Actinopteri > Cypriniformes > Nemacheilidae > Triplophysa > Triplophysa dalaica. Next base: position 105,832 of record NC_079564.1, on the reverse strand, counting down.
ACGCCCCCAAACATTTACTTTCAAACTTTTCAGAACACGGCCCCTTAAAGATCTAGCAGATGCCAGGAATATCAAAATATCTCTTTCTGGAATGCTACCAGTTATTGCAATGCATAAGAATAGGAACACAGCAGTAGTGCAAAAGCAACAGTTCTCACATTAACAGTAGCGTAATAGTATTGATCAGTTCTTTAATTATAAGTCTGTTGTATTTAAGTACAGCTAAAGTCCCATGAGATTCTTAATCATACAACCAATGAAAAACGAAAGTTATAACCATTCAACCAAAAGAATAAATAACCAAATCACTATTGTTATTGCTGTATTGTGTGTGCAAAGAATAAAGTTAAATAAGTAAGCCCTGGTTATTGTCATCGGTACAAATACAGAATTGTTACATACAATAGTATGCATAATGCTGTTGGTAACAGACGGATAGTTTAAGGAATTTAAAGTCAGCATTTTCATATATCCCTGAGATTAACATCCGTCCAGTTCTGTGACTCATGACCAGAATCAGAAGCGTCTACAGGTGGCTCTCAAAGTGTGAAGATGAAAACAAAGCATTCCAGTATTTCACAGGCTCCGTTTACAGTGAACATGCGTGTTAGTGTGCTTCCAATGTTGAGGAGTGAAGAGAACAAGCTCACGAGAGCTCAAGAAAAAACTGGACATGTCACAGATCATATTCTAGAACCTCGCTCCTGTAGAATCTGCAGAATAAAAGGAGGCATGATATACACAGCAATACGATACTGAAGAATTTAGTATACAGTGTGTGTCACATATGCCAAGAACATGAAGTACACAGAGCTTACAGATGAAGTACACACTGGTTACCTTTGCTTTCTCACTCGGTTGATTGTTGCCGCTGTTTGATTGATTGTAAAGCTCCTTGGAAACAACACACAGAAACTCTGCTTGGTCCTCATTACCATAATTGTAGGAGGAGCCAATATTGACCAACTACACAACACAAAAATAGAGAGAGACATTTATCAAACATTATTGAAGATAAAAGTCAATGTTATCTATCATTCGTTGATCACCCAAAAACATATGTTGTTTAACATCAATGATGCCTGGTCTCCAAACCAAATGCTTTATTCACATCTCGACATGACATTTTCATATATAAGTGAACACAAAGATTTAATTATTTTACATTATTTGAGAGCCATAGAACAAATTAATATTTTAGCCAAACAACTAGCTCCCTTTTTTTTAATGACGTTTGGTGTTTTCCATATTTTGTGCCAAACAATAAAGCTCCCTCGGCGTACCTTCTCTCTACAAAACACAAAGTTATTTACAATATATTATTATATTGTTGTATTAAAAGCTTTCGCAACATAATGTGATTTTGAATACTCACTTCATAAGATGTGTATTATATTGTTTCAATACATTTATTGAATTCATTTAATAACCTGATGATGACAAAGCCGTTCCTTTAAAATAGGGGAGATTGTTTGAAGGGTACAGTTCAGACCCAAACACACTAATTCAGAAGTGTCTACATGCTCAGGAGTGTTTGGACACCCACTTGTTCCTTAATACACTAATCCTTCACATTCAAAATTAAGTCAAGATTAAGACATGCACACAGTCACATAACACTTGTGTTACACATGTGAGGACTGTGATGAACCGGGGGTGCAGCGCATGCAGTGACTAGCAAGAGGACAGGGGATCGCTGGACACACCTCTCCGCTGTGGGCGGGGTGACTTTGACTCGACTCCTCCACCTTCACTTCTCCAGACACAATCAGGAAAAACTCTGACATCTGGGCCCGCCCATAACCTACACTGACAAGCTGCAACAACCAATCAGAGCGTGAGGCGGGTCCTGATTGACACAGCGCATGTCAGCGGCAGCGATTCAGATTATTGTGGAGCAGGGGTGGCCAGAACAAACGTGAACATTGTTTTGATCTACCTGTTCAAACTTCCATCCATCCGACATGGTTGAGACCATCTGAGTCAGTTCTTCCTCCTGACACTGCAACACTCTGTAAACATGTTTGACTGGAGTCTAAGACAAAAATGAAATTATTATTAACAGCAAAGGAAATGTTTTGAGAAGTGTGTGTGTTTACTTACATGTGTAGTCTTTGCGTCTCTTTCACTAATCTTATCTTTAATGACTTTGATTAATGATGTGATGTTGTAGAACTCTGCCTCTTCAAGAGCGCCTAAAGTACAGACAAAAACCACAAAGGTACTTTTTACCACAATTTAACACTACAAAATCCCAAATCCTGTATGTGTCTCATACCCTCCTCTGTCAGATTCTTGTTGAGAACCAGTTTGCCATGTCTAAGGTAATTCAACACTGGCCCGAAATACACTGGGTCCCTATCGATCAAGTAAGCCCCAGTCTCGTCCTGTAAAGAGAAGACACAGACACACATACTGTAGAGAAATACATACAGCCACACAACATTTACTATTTATAGGTGTGTGTTTAGGTTAAATTATCTTTTTTGTTTCATTCCGTGAACTACTAGCAATATTTCTAGCAAATTTCACATTGCAATCTGGTTTCTGTTTACATTTATTTGCAGAAAATTAAAACAGGTGAAACTAGCAGAAAAGATGCTGTGTATTTCATTAGACCTTAAATTCTGCAAAGAAAACAAGTTAAGATTCAACAGAAACTGGAATGGAACGGACACAACACATCTAGAAATGCTGATAAAATGAGCATTGGGAACTTTTGTGCCCTTCCATTTGAGTTCACCTTGGCCTGATTTGTTGGCACTGAGGAGAGTGCTATTTCTAGAAAATAATGTCACAATTTTTGCAGGAACAAGTGACAGGCTCTTTTGACATGCGTCAATAATCAGCCATTTTCCAAAATGTAAAATCAGTTATTTACATAGCATGGGAATGCACATCAGTTATTCCAAAACAAACATGGAGGCGGAAAGGTAAAAGAACAACACAGTGAATAAAAGGGTCATTTTTACTGTGTGAGGCTGTGTGAGGCTTGGCACTAAAAGAAAAGCCATTAGAGGAAAGTGAGTTTATACATTAATGATGTTCTGTGTCTGTGTGTTCAGCATCTCCTTCTTTAATCGCACACAAGCCACATTCATAAAAAATAAACACACACACTCACTCACCTTCACACAAAACATAAGGAAACATTTTTTCTTTTAACATCCAACATCCCAAATAAATTGATGCTGAAATCACCATTTAAAAAAAATCTGGGGCACAGAGAGAGAGAGATGGAGAGAGAGAGACTTTAGAGACTTCTGCTCTTTACAGGGTTAAAGCCCCCAGAGAGCAGATTATTCTGGATTGGGGTTATTTTGAGATTAAAGTCTGAGATTTAGAGATGAGAGGAGGTAAAACAGTTTGAGGAGCGTGAGCACCACAGAATGTAACGACATTTTCTGTGACAGCATTTTAAAATATGTGATAGTTTTGTATCACCAAACAGATTTGCAAAAATAATCCTACTTTTAATGAAAATTATAATGAAACTCTTCTGTCAATTTTTATTCTATATAAATGTCTTTATTTATTTTTAAATTCTGATTATTTCTTTGCAAAACTAAATGTTTGTGTGAATTTAACACATTCGTTTCACCTGTATGGCTGGTGCCGAGGTGTCCGCACCAAAAGGGCACCACATCCCGAGAAACACAGAACTTCATCCAATACAATAACCTCCCCACAGAGTTTGTATCTCCATCTCAGACAGCATACAACAATGCATGATGATTACCAAATCACACCTTCACATCCGTTCTCTTCTCCACCTCTCCTCTCTCTCTCCTACTGAACTCAAAGCTATTCAAAGCTCACCCATGAACTGGATTTGACAAATTCCATATCTTATATGAACAAAGAGTCTTCATATGTATGTTTTGTATCATTTGAAATGTCTCAGTGCGACTGGTACAATGGTCTCATATCCACAGCAGTGGAGCAGATCATAACATAGGTTTGAGGGTTTAAAGATATTCTGCTCACTGTTGAGGTTGTCTAAATGCCCATTTGTGGCCTGATCAGACCCAGGACAGAGTCCTCTACAATGTAAATTGTTGTTGTGGAGGAAGGGTATTTATTTAAGAGAAGCTGGCAAAATGTTCAGGGGAATTCTTACTAAGATGAACCTCATGGTGCCTTCAGACACACAGCACTGTGTTTTTTCCGATCGCATCTATTTCTACTGTCAGGTATGCGTCTTAGACTAATCTTTGAGGATTTGATGTTTTGTTTTCGTATTCTCTGAATTTGAATTGTAATTTGCAAGAAACATTTACCTGACTAATAAATTGTCATGTTTAGGCAGCCACCTAAATGTTACTGGTCTCTTACCTCTGGCAATGACCAAGACCAACGGCTGGCGCGAGACTCAATGCGACATGAGAATCGGATGAGTTAATTTACATGTTACATTTACATTTATGCATTTAGCAGATGCTTTTATCCAAAGCAATTTACATTGCGTAATCCTATACATTTATACATAGGTATTTGTATACCTTGCGTTGTTAACGCAATGCTCTTACCACTGAGCTACAGGAAAGTGAGTCAAATAGTTAATAGGGTTTACTGTAAAGCAGGATAATCAAACAGTGAACGAATTGCATGATTATTATCACGCATAATAATCAAATACAAATAATATCATTCAACAGGGTTTTCCTTATTATCTTTTGGAGTCAGATAAATTACGCAATGTTAAAATAACGTTAACTGTAACAAACCAGAGCGCTGGAAAGGCAGAACGTGCGCAAGCATTTGCCATGCCACTTGAACTCAACCATTGGGCCAGTGGGTGGTTCTTCTTTTCTCACATTTTTCACCAACGTGACCTTACACGTCCAGTCAAGTAACTTAGACCCTAACACGAGTGGAAGTGTGTCCAGTTTATACACTAAAAGTGGAGCACATGTGCATGCAGCATACTTATGATGTCATCGACATGGTTCCCCAGGACGCTTCACAATCTGACTCCAAGCTTTCCAAAGTAGAAAGAATTTTAGATATGGAGACATGATCCCAGCAGTGAACACAGAACATTAGAGACCTTGTTCCTGACGCTGAGAGGAGGGGTGAGGTCAGGAGGACAGTAACAGTATGTGTTTGTTCAGGTCCAGCCAACAGGAAACATTTAAACACATTTACCATAAAACAACACAAATAATCTATGCAACGCAAACCCACTCTTGACTCATGATAATTAACTGGATTAAATTTAAACAACAAGAGCTTTCATACCGGTGACCTAGATTTTAGGAAGACTCCACCAAACTGAGAGAGAGACATCCTTTGTCTCATAAATAAAATATGAGTTTTATAGCACAAAAATAAAGCAAAGATGGACTGGGGTTCATATAGGGTTACCTTTAATAAGATTCTATTTATGTTACACTCGTAAATGAGATTCATGTTTAACTCAAGAAGCCGTGTTTGAGTAAGTAATTCTAGAAGAAACCGTTTTTTATAAAATAGGAAGGCTACTTTTAAATAATCGTGCCTGGACATGTCAGGGGTCACAAAACAACAACAAACTGTCTCTGAATCTGTCAAATCAACTTTACCTTATCAGAATCCAGATCGGGGTCCGCTTGGCACAGTCGGAACAGGAATGATCTGGGGTCCCGGCACAGCGTCTGTCGGGTGCTCAGAAAATGCGTGCCACCGACGTTTAGACGAACCCATTTGGAGGATCTGTGGTTAAAAGTCTGGATCGGTCGCCAACAGTCGTGGCTGATGATCTCGGCGTGACACTCCGCCATCCTGCGCTCAAATGCGTAACGGGAACAAGTAAAAGCGCAGAGGACGCAGCGCGCGAAGACACACTGAGAGCGCGTTTACATGAAAAACACCTCACATTTGTTTTAAGCTCCGGCAATGGAAATATATGGGCTGTATTGTTGACTCCCATGTGTGTAAATCCACTGTGAGTGTGCTCATTTTGCGAGCGAATCGTTGGTGTGAACAGATACTTCTTTTGTTGATTCGGAGGAGCAGATTCACAAAGCGTAGTAGTCACTCTAGTTGGGGATTTCTTTAGGTACACAATAGGGAATAACTACTATTATTAATAATAATTATGAACAATTGGGTTATTGTTCATGTTTTAACACTACTGAAATGCCTAAAATCTAAAATATGGTTTAAGTATGATTTGGTTTGAATTAACATTTTTAGATCATTGTTTGAGTTTATTTTATTGGTAAATGATTGAAGTTATTACACCAGACCCATTCTTTTCCTCAGTTTTGTGTGATCTATAATTACATTTTAGTTTAAAGCTGCAATCCGTATTTTTTTTGTTGTAAGAACAACATATCAGTTTAAACTAGTGGTGGGCCGTTAACGGCGTTAACGTGAGACTCTTATCGCGCGATAAAATAATGTCGCCGTTAATCTATTCTCAAAGTTGTGTTGGGAGCTGGGTCTATACTAAGCAAGCTATGATGACTTTCACCTTGATATTTTAGCGCGGATGTATATCTAGCTGAATTGCACTGTACGGGGCGAGAACGAGATTTTTCAACTCGCGTGATTCGCGCCGTCTCATCATCTCATGACCAGGGCTTCATTCGCGCGAAACGCGCCACAAGTAGGTCTATCGCGTCTTTGCATTGACTAAAGGGCTGGTTATACTCGACGCAGTCGCTAGTTCGCCTGGGTGCGCGTTAGCTCACGTGGCGGCGTGCACGACATTTTTTGTGACTCGAGTGAACAGTTCGCGCGGCGCCGCAGTCAACATGAAAGCTTTGAAGAGATTTTGGCTGAACATGTACGCCTGTACAGACATCTTTAATCATCAGTGTGTCTGTTTTATATTGTATTCAGAATAAAACAATATTTATAAACATTGCTCTTTTGAACTGTTCTTATATCTTCTCATTTTATATAACATAAAGACATCCAATAGGTTAATCTATGGCAATGTACATTTAGCAGTCCCTAACCAACAATATGTAGAAATGTGTCTGCATTATGCACGGAAATGAAAGAGTGAACAAAAAGTTGTTTATGTAAAAATGTATTAAATCAACAAACAATATTTTGAAATGCATTTCCCCGTCCAGGACATACACCTGCTTAACAAGAGTGATGTATTCTACATCTCCACGTTTTGTGGCATGCAGTGGGCGAACATTTCATCTCCTTTCTCGCCCTTTACTTAATAGTCCTAAATTTATCCTAAATTTCCTTGATGATCTGACGTAATTCCGGTAAAATTCCTACTTTTCTTCTACTTCCTGCGGATTAACAGAACCATTTCGTTTGTGCGCCCCCTGTCGTTGCAAAGAATATCTCAACGGCGAACGCGTCAAGTATAAACGTCTCGTCCGCTTGGGGAGTTGCGCGCGCGGTCAGCGGAGGCTCGCGAAGCGGAGCCAGGCTCGTGTATAAACAGGCCTTTAACATATAAATCACTCGCGCTTGACGCGCCATTCGCGTTTGGTCTGAACACAACATAACGTTACTGTGAAATTAAGTCTTTTACGTTCTCAAAGACTTACTTTTAGTCATTATTTGGGTAACACACATATTCTGAATGCCTTCGGCAGAATTCAAATGAGCCATTTTAATCTAGACTAATTCCAAAATTAATCTAGATTAAAAAAATTAATATATGCCCACCACTAGTTTAAACATTACAAATTGATATCAGACACAATATTTGTATTGTACTGTGATATTTTGCCCTAAAATATATATACATTTACCGCCAAAGCAAAGTGAATGTCAAAGCTTTGTAATGAAATGTTGACAAATTAAAGTGCTGGTATTTTGTAACTGTACCAACATTTTAACACCACATATTTACTTTTAAAGACTCTCGTCAAAGAGTGTTCACTTGTTTGTGGAAAAAATATTTTAACATGCTTGTTATTTTGAGTGCAGGACCATTGTCACCATTTAACCAATCACCTTCTGATATCCTGATCATGTGATGTGACATTTGAGTCAGAAAAAATGAGACATATGTGTTGGCCTAAAACTCTACATGCTTTATTTCAGTTCTAGGTTTTGCCGAGCGCAAAAGCCCGACAAGAATACACACATTGCCTAAATGCACAAGTGCCCCACACACATCCACCTGACCACGCTCACAGACACACACGCACGAATGCGCGCACGCACACACACACACAGACGAGCGGGGCCATGCACACACAGGCATTAAATTATCAGAAATGAGCCAATCACTGCGCAAATAGAAAATGTATATGATATAGTAAGAAAACAAAAGCAGTAAAATATCGTAGTTTACAATAATTCTTCACATTCAAAGGCTTTACATATTCAATACATACACAGCAAGGCCCTGGAACATGACTTCAATCCAAATATGCTTTCATATATTAGAATTTAAATAACACAGAGAAGCCAGGCCAGAACGGAACGGCCCAATAACCTTATACAAGAATAAAAATACAAAACCTGGATCCTAGAGTCACCTCAGAAGTCTCCTCCCATTTTCAATATTACATCAACTGTACATCACAGTCATTTGTTACCGATCAGGAAGACACAAACACACACACACACACACAAACAATCAATCAATCAGTCGCAGCCTGACAAGTCTCACAAACTTCCTGTTGAAAACGGCCAAATGAGAGGAGCCAAACACACGCACACAATCAGACTGCCCCTCCGTCATGAGACCCCAATCGGTAATGCAAACCGTCACATTGCAAGCACTTGAAAGGAAAACAGCTAAAGAGGAAACTCGGTCGTGTTTTTAGCTCAGGGCAGGGGTGGGGGATCAGCTACCCTCTTATACCACACATGTGGCTGTGGCAGTCACGGTGTGGTGGCATAGATGTTTCCTAACGCGCTGTAAGATTTATTCGGAACGTGTTAAGGGACACCTCGACCTCACATCCCCCAATCAGAATCAGCAAGACCAGCTACTGTAGAAGGACCCGCCTTAATTCTAAACAAAAGCGACACTCACTCCTTTGGAGAGAAGGGTTTAGGTATTTCTAGGTAAAGGCCCTGTGCGAGTGTGCGTTAAGCAAAAAGAAGTGTGCAGTTGTTTCGCCGTAGACGGGTGGAGATTGGCGTTGTGATGTTAACAATGTGATTGGCGTTTGCCTGCCGACATATGGCCTTGCTGCTTTTGGTGGTAAAGACTCCACCCTCGGTGCGTACGACAACTGAATCCGAAAGTGCCAGGAAGAGAAGGGACTGATATATGAAGAGACAGAAAGACAATATATAGCTGGAGAGGCGTCTCTACAGGGGCGCGTCCCTGCTCTGTGATTGGTTTGGTTGTGGGGGGAGAGATGTAGTCCTATAGGCTGGGGTTCTGGTGTTTGTGGTAGATCTTCCTCCAAACCTCTTGGATTTTCTTGCACCATTTATCAGCGTTACCACTTGGGTCCATTAGATAGTACGTCCGGTTTGGCTACAGAAACAAAACAGTGTTTTATCTTCCATCTTAAAATCAAAATGATCATTGCCGTGTGAAGGCTAAGAGGATTTTAAAGTGTGAGTGAGAAGTACAGCCATTACCGTGTGAACGAAAAAGGTTTTAAAGTTCTTTGCTTCAGGTCGTAGCTCAGGTGACCACGGGATCTCCCCTTTCAGAACTTTATTGACCGGGTCCACGTAGTAGAGGTGAGGCCCCTCCGTCAATAGCAACTGCCTCCTCCGTGCAAACAGACCCTACACACACACAACTCTGTTACTAAAGAACCCTTATAATACAAATTCCTGGATGCTGATTGGTCAATACACCATGTGTTTAACTTCATTATATATGAAATTATGAATTGTTATAATGCAAAATATCTGCTAAAGCATTGTGGGATTTTTGCTGCATAGTGACATTATATTATAGGGGTGTCCACTCAAATCATACAGCTTTATCTCATTACATTTGTATTATTCTTAATTTGGTGAATAAAGTGACAGCTATGGCTGAAGGGCAGGACTTGACTTTATCATTTTCCATCAGGGGATATTAAGATTACAATTTCATTCGTGATGCGATCTGAGAAAACCCAACACATGGTGAAAATATACATATTACAGGTTTTGAAACCATACGAGAGCTGGGATCAAGCCCTTTACGAAGCTGTTTCGCTCAAACCTTGTATGTAACAAAACGTATAGCTATCTGAAGTCAGCTGAGCGCTATGATTTTCAGGAACGGATTTTGGAGAAAACGGGTTTAAAGTAAATGATAAAAATAAAAGCACAACAGTCAAGTAGCACAAGTAAAAGCCACTTTACAGTGGTAAAAGACTTGCTCTAATAAAAATTTAATAAAAAACATTTCCTAGTGTTGAAGTCTATAAATACAATGTATTAAACCGTTTGAATACAACCCAAGTAAGGAAAATGGTGCTGGGCACACTTAAAGAAGACAGCTCTGTCAGGAGTGCTAAGGCCACTGCATTTACATTAAGCATAAAGCTTTTATCCAAAGTGATTTACATTGTATTACACTACACATTGTGTGTACGTGCACTCCACTGGTACTGAACCCATGACTTTAGACATATTTATTGTGATTCCTGAAGTCAGTCATTCATTTTTAAAATAATTGTACAAAAACTATTTCTAGTTTGTGCACACGGTCGCTAACTGTGACTTACTTTGCGTTTGTCCACCGGACCCATTTTCAGAATGAGGTTATTCTCCACAAACTGGTGCCTGATAGAAATCAAAAGAGAGATTTAAAGAAGGTATGTGCAAAAAGAAACTGGTGCCAAATTAAAGGAGTATCTATGTTTACCATGGGTTGGCAGCGCTCTGCTTGTCCAGCAGGATGCGCTTCTCCTCCTCGCTGTACTGCAGGTCAAGCTCCATGCTATTACTGTCCAGCTCGTGAATATGTATAAACTGATCCACATTAGGGGAGGGGTTATATGTAGGATTCCTTGACTCTCCTGTTAAGGGATCCAAGGGGGCGGGGCCAGGCTGTGCCACCTGCATACAACTGAACTGGCTCAGGAGATCATCATACTACGAAAGAATGGAGAAAGAGGTTACAACTGAGTTTTGTTCAAGGAATCTGACAACAGTTAGGGTTAACTCACATTTCCATAGCAGTCCTCGTCATCCTCGGACATTGCCGGCAGATATGCCGTTAATTTGGGTGGAGTCTGCAAATGAACATCATCCCAGCCGACGGTCTCAAAGAAAGGGTGGGACTTCAGTGGCCCGTATCCACCCATCTCCTCGCAACCAATCCGCTTGCATGGATCCAACGACTGTGAAAATAATATGAACAGCAATGGTTTATGCAGTTGATGGTCCACAATTACACACAACAAAACAAACATTGATGATTCATAAGACTGACCAAAAGTTGCTCCACCAGGTCCTTTGCTTTGGGGAAGAACTTATCCGGAAACTCATACTCCAGCTTTATAATCTTCTGGAATATTAGATACTCATTCCTGGAATGCGTCAAAAGGCACATCACTTATTTAACAGAGCTCTCATACACGCTAAACAGGGTGAATTCAGAAAGTGAACTTACCCGGCTCTAAACGGCGGGAGACCAGCAACTAGCTGGTAGATGATGCACCCTAATGCCCAAAGATCTGAACTGCATAGAAAACACAACACCATCAGAAAACAGAACTCCTAACAATCATCGCAGTGCCATGAACCCTTAGCTCAACCTTTGTTTCGAGTCCTCTCCCTGTTATTAACACTGCATTCATGTTGTTTATAGAAAAAAATGTTTGAAACGCATTTAAGAAACACACACTAGGCCCATTTGATTACCAACGAGAGCATTACAAGAGCACAACATGAAATATTCATTAGTTGTGTTTACCTCTTGCAGGCAGATTTCTCAGTCAGTAATTCTGGCGAGACGTACTGAGCCGTACCAACAAATGAGTTTGCTCTTGCTGCGGGCAGAAACATTTCAATCAGACAATCCTTTAATAAAGCCACTATAATGTCAGGAAACACTGCATGTTGGATTTACGTTCTGAGATTGTCTGTTTGGTGTTTTACCTTGTTTGCTGTCAGACGACAGTTGTTTGGCCGTGCCAAAGTCTGTTATTTGAATGTGCATCTCCTCACTGAGCAGAATGTTTTCTGGCTTTAGATCTCTGTATCAAAAGCACAATCATAAATCACATCATGTCAGAAAGCATTTCATACAACAACAAAAAAAACAGGAATTTCATTTTGAAATGTTAAACTATTACATCTTTGATAGTCATAATTAAAGACTAGTAACTGACCTGTGGATAATGCCTTTTTGATGCAGGTACCCCAGAGCACAAACTATCTCTGCTGAGTAGAAACGTGTGCAAGTCTCATCAAATGAGCCTATTTTTCGAATGTATTTTAGAAGTTCACCATTTTTAGCATAGCTCAGACCAAAATCTGACAGCACGTTCAGGAAAATAACAGATTGTCGACATTAGATGATTTGATCAATAACTGCAGATGTGACCTTGTGTCAGTTGAATAATATCTCTCGTGACAACTTCATCAGCAGCACTTTTTAAAAAAATGTACTACTGAATTTCACCTTTTAAGTAGACTAAATTCAATTTCTTCACATACATCACATGAGCAGGTTTTATTTTGGCCACCCTGCTGACATCAGCCATTAACACTTTCATAGCAGTCAGGCTTAACCCGCGTGTAAGTTAAGGATACACAGCTTCTCCTCGTCCTGAAAAGTGAAGTACAGCTTAACAAAGAACGGATGATCCAGGTGTGACATGATGTCTCTCTCTCGCTTGACGTACTGCGCTTTGTTCTCCTTCATTATGTGACGCTTCTCCAGGATCTTAACTGTCAAAATATATTTGAACACATTAAATCCTAACTATAGGCTTCCAAAACGTCATTTAAATATTTCAAACTAATGATGGTAAACCACAGACTGATCATATGCGATGACTTACTTGCATATTCCTTCCCCGTAGAGTGTTCTTTTGCTAAGACTACCTGTTAGCAACAAAGATGGTCTCAAGATTAATGCATCAATTTGTCTTTTTACAAGGTAGAAAAGAGGATGTGAATTCCAACCACATTTAACACAATTTCAAGGGGTCAATCAATTCTACTCTAGAGCAAGGAGCTCACTTCTTGAAATTCATGTGCATTGTCTCCAGAAAAGGATTACAGGCGGAGATATTAACAATCTTCCTGATTCACCGAGTGCAAAATAAAATGGTCTTTGAAACCTATACCGAACACTTTATTTTGCACTTTTACAAGGTGACATGATTGTGCATTATTTAAGTTTTGTGTGAGGACTACTTATAATGTTAGGAAAGTCGTTTTTTTGACAACCATCTACATCTGGTGATTTAAGCATTTATCATCAAGACATCATCAAGTTGTGGATTAGAGAGTGAAACTAAAGTCTTTCGTCAAGTACATAAAACATCTGTTAGTGTGCGTGTCGTACGGTAGAGAAGGAGCCCTCTCCCAATATTTTGCCAAATCGGAAATCTTCGGGTCTCTTCTTGCGAGGTTGGGTCGGCTGGGGAGGTGCGACCTGTCCCTCCATGCTGTTGCCGCGAAGATGGGGCGTGTCCTGCTGGCCTCTTACCATGGATGGACAGGAGATGAGAACAGAGGAGTGGAGGGATGCAACATCATACTGACGAGAGACAGAAACAGAGGGAGGCGATCTAAATCCTCAGCCTTGAAACATGTCTGATGTCATGCCTGTTTGCATGATGTCACCGCTGTAAAATCAGAGCAGCAGTTGGTAAGTGTGATGACATCACTCATTGCTGAAATCAAACAGCCTAACCCAAGCATGAAAAAAGGCCAAGTAGATGGTTTAAGTATTATGCTCTAGATATTGATAATGAACAATAATGGCCCCAGGACACATCTGTTTACACAATGCCTGAGTGTCAGTCTGCTTTATTATGAAGAAAACAGCAATCCACATACTACTACTCCAAAAACAGCTTAATTACTTTGAAGTTACTCACATTTCAGACACTACCTAAATTACAATGTTCACAATTGCCTAATTCTTTCAAAAAGAAACGATACCACCAAACATGTCTGTCCGGTCACAAACACCCACACAGCATAATATAATCACAGGTTTACTGTAACTCATTCGTAATCAGCATTCCCACATGTGATGAGCACTATAAAACTACACGAGCCATGTCCACAACATCTCTCACAAACCTCCAACAATAATCCACATGCCTCTATAAACAAATTTCTGTTTAAAACAAACTTAACTAATGAAACAAAAGCAACCAACAAGACCCCAAACAACCTTTGCTGGACCGAATCCAGTTTACATCTTGATAAGACTTAACACACTAACGTCACACACACTATGGTGAGGCTTCGTCTCAAAATGGATCTTATAAATTGATCAACAAATCACCTTTATCAGGGTTTAGTTTTAATCCTGTGATGGGCTATATCATATGTTCATGCCGATATTTTGATAAACACAGGCTGTCAAATGTAGCCAAGTAGTAAACCTCTAAGCCCCTATTATAGGCCTCGACCTCGAGTCGATTGATTTTAGAAGTAACAGACAAAAATAAATCAAGGATAATACAGATAAGTTCAGGCCCGGTCTTTAGACATATTGATGTATTTACAAGCAGTAAGTTTTATATGCAACTAAATATAAAAAAATACAAGCTTACATGCAAACGAGGACAAAACAACCTGAGGCGACTTGTGATAGTAGCGCTAACCGACTCCAAGTCAAAGCCGTATTATAGTTAACGTTACTTAAGAAAATCAGGCAAATGTTGCCTTCACATCATTAAATAATAAGACGAAACAAAAATATCTGACGCCGATTCAAGGCAAGGTTTACACGAGCTGTATCAAAACCCTGTGTCGTGAGTTAGCGGTCAGGCTAACGGGTGAGAAAACAAGCAACTTCATTTGTTAACAGAACTAGCCCGCGTTTCATAAGGCCGATATTATCGATATTTATTCACAATATGCCTGTAAAAATATAAACATCGAGCCTAATCATTCATTCAGAAATTCCTGCACAAAACACAATAAAAAACTAAAGTTGACACTTCCTGGTTTAAAGACTTGCGCTTGTTTTGGGGACTAGCATGCTATTGTGCTAAACGCTAAGCTAGAGGCTAAAGCTAATAGCGGGTCGCGGCTCGAGCGTCCCGCGCCGCTGCCACCAAAACGCGTTTACGATCGGCGCGTACGACGCGGCGCGTGGCGGCTTCGAGCCCACGCTCATCAGACATCGGCGGTACTCACAATCTGACTCGTGGCTCTTGCCATGGAAGTTTTCCGTGGGTAATTTATTTGGGATTAAATAATTGTGGAGACTAGAGTCATGGCCGCCCTCTCTGCGCCTTCATTTCACGGCTATATGACGTCACGCCACAACAACATTACTGCAGTCAAGAGGGGAAAAATAGATGCGCGCGCCCCCCAACGGCAAATACCCCCAAAATCCACTTGGGATCGATGTGCTACAAGTGTCAATAAATGTGTTTTTGCCACTTTGTTTGTATTGTTGTGAAAAATAAATACATTCCCTTTACTGACGGCTTTAATCACTGTAACATGATATTTTTCAAGAAGTAACTACTATGATAAGCAACACGAGAGTGGATGGGCCCACGTTACTTATTCAGTTCAATTTAGTTCATTGTTTAAAAAGGGTGGGATCCATGTATTACAATCAACTTTAACAAGGACATCATTGTAATACCATGTTATTTTGGCATGCTACTGTGGAACTGTTTGTTTTATATTTCTATGCATTTTGCAAACACTTTTATCCACTAGGAGTTAAAGAGGATTAAAGAAATGTTTTACATTAAAAGACAGTATGAAACATTAAAGACAGCTCAGGGTTCAAACCCAAAATCTTGTGTCGTTAATGCAATGCTCTATCAAGCAAGCTCTAATATGTATATAAGAATTTACATTTTAACTATTGTTGCATATCAAATTTTATAATATTATCCTCTGATATCTTCACTTAATAATTGACTGTTCAGTAAAGTTCTGTTATAACCTTTCAGAAGGTTTAGATCAAAGATCCCGTTACGATCAAAGAATCGCAGTACAAGATCAATATACGATGGTAAATTTTGGACATTTCGTTTTTTGTTGAAAACTCTCAGAACAAGCTATATTATTATCATTTTCACACTTTTAAGTGGAGGGTTTTGGCCAAACCAAACCTTGCAAACTCAAACAATTAAAAAAAAACATTTAAATATTTATTTTGACATTATGTGTGGAAATAAGTCAATATTTACATTTTTTGCTACAACAAAATGTAATTTAAGTTTGAGAAGATCTTTCTTAATACAAGTAACACGTTTGACACATTTTCAGAAAGTTTCTACTGAAACGATGACCACAGCATCAAATTCCTTTTGCTTTTACTTACTGGTATCATATATCTTCCATATTTTTAAGTATGCAAACATCATAAAAAATCATGAAACAGACGTTTGTCTTTTGCAGCCGGAGGTCAGTGTCAGAGTGAATTAGATTACTTATCACACTTTCTTGAATCTTTCATTGCAAGATTATAAATTCAAGACTCCTGATCACTTTTATCATCATCATCATCATCATCTGCCTCTTTGCTTTTCTGCTCATCCTCCTCTTCATCATCATCCTCCTCCTCTGATGTCTCTTCACTGTCATCATCCTCAGCCCTGAGTGTACACACGCACGCACACACACACACACACACACACGCACGCACGCACGCACGCAGAAGTTACTTGAAATTAAAAAGACATCAGCCTCTCAGGTCTTTAGCCGTACATAACTATTTAAAAAAGATTGAAATATAATTAAAGGGATTTCACAAAATGTAAACAATATTCTTACTGCGCTGGTCTGTTGGGGTTAACAAAGTCTCTGCCTGAGTCCACATCAAAAGGATCTAAAAAAACACACATACAAAGGTTTTTAAAATGTAGATATAAATATAAAGAAATCTTTCTTTCAAGCACATGTGTGATGTCTGGTTGGGTCATACCGATGTCCTCTTCCGGTGGGGTGGAGCTGAGAAACTCTTTCTCCACAGCCAGCAGCTCCTCTTCTGATTGGCTGGAAGCATACCGTTCCAGAAGAGTCTTATTCAACTCCAAAAATCCCAAACCCCACTTAAACTTCCTCAGCAGAAGCACAGCAAGGTCACGAAATCCTGATGGGTGATCACATAAACACACATAAACTGGGTCCAAAACAGCATGCACTGGTTAGGCAACACAGAAGTAACCTTCCCCTTATGTCCATTCCCAAATTTAGACAATGGATGAAGAAATAAATTCACATTACATTTGAGTCAATATCGTCTATGTATGTAGTTATTTCAGGTAAGCAACATGTATAAGATCAGTGACCCTGTTCTAAATTGTCCTTGAATTAACCCATTTTATATTTTATAATACAAACAACACCCTTAAACCAAAACAGAGCGGTACAGAGGCCGAGAGCTCCTCACCCACAATGCAGAATGTTGCAGCATATGCCTCCACACAGGACAGCTTGCAGGGTTTGCCATAGTTCACAGGATTTGCTGCTACCAAGAAAGGTAAAAGCCTTGGATGCGAGCCAATCATTTTGCTGAAGGGCGTGTCTTCAAGTCGTGCCCAGGAACAGTCAATGACGGCTAGTCCACCCTGAGCCACAATCTCCCTGAAAACGTTATAGAATATGACATGAGGTGTGGGTGCAAAAAGACTGCCTGACTAATATTAATGCTTTTAGACCTCAACCTTGAGGCATCCTGTCTGGGCTATGATTTTGGATCATTGGAGTGGATAAAGTCTGACTCACCTGTCTGCAGGTGTCACGTATTTGGTGCCCATAGGGCTCAGTATTAGACCACTGAATCTCTGGTTGAGTCGTAGACAGCGCACTAAACCCTTCCTGACCAGCTTCCGACCCGTACAGCGTTTCGGGTCACAGTGACCCAGGTCCCACATAGCTAATGGACAGGGTAACTTCACACTCCCTGCTGCCTCTGCTTCTGCATCCTCACTGGCTGGAAATACATAACAAACTGAATCCATTAGAGTGAAGTGGAGTACAGTACGCACACACAAACTAAAGTTGCACACAACAAACCTCTCAGAACCTCGTGCATCTCCTCTGTAAACGTTTCTAAAGATTTCCCCTTCATCCTGTGTCGCGTGTCTTTGCCTTTGTGAACCGCTCGCTCACTTTTACCTTGTTTTTTCCTCCCCATGTTTGAAATTTAACCTATTCTCGCTCTTCGTAAGAAATATCTGGACACCTATATGTGTATGCTTTCAACGAACGACCTGCATTCAAACCACTTCCAACAAACAACGACTATTACAAGACACAAGTGTTGTTTACTTCACGGATCACGGCAAAATGTCCAAGATTTATGAGCTTTGAAGATCAAAAGCGAGTTAGATTCTGTAACCCACGCTGTGAATCCAAAATACAGTGACGTGATGAAACATGGCTGACGACTAATACACGCAGAAGTTACATCTTTCATATAAATGCATAATAGTGAAATATAAATCTTTTAATGATTGATTTTTATTACTATAACAGTTACTTTTAACTCAACTTTATGAACAATGTACGGTTAACAAACACTCAACTATGATAGATTAAATGGGAATAGGACTTTTACTTTGGCACTGTAAACACCGGAAACAGACCGTAATATTTTTTGTTTACTGCAATCGCCGCGTTTTGAGAATGCACGAACATTTATGCTCGTTTACCCTTGTATTTTGTTTAATCATCAAACATGGATAATAAGATAGACTAAAAATAAGTATATTTATAAAAAATAAATACTATTTAATTATTTTGTTTTTTGCTGGATGACTGGCCTCATCAAGCCGTTCGTGAACCATCAAATCTTTATCTACCATCGATGTGGTCTGTAGTGTCACATGATCAACAACAGACGAACAGATACAGAGAAATGTAGTTTGCAGTTTTAAAACTCTTTGATTTAAAGGCTTATGGAGTGTTTTTATATGAAATGGTGCCTGATAAGTTTGACGGCAGCGATGGGTAAGTTCACTAGATGTGTCTTCTTTTATTGCATTGGGGATCATTTATTCTTATACACATATTTAACCTGTGCTTACTTCATATTATTAAAGTTAAGTCAATACTTACTTTGTTAATCCTTTTTATTTCAGTGGTTGTCACATCAGGAGGAAAGATGAAGATAGTGGAGGAGCCAAACACCTTTGGGTGAGTCTCCCAACAAACTTATGTTTAGAAACCAGGGATGATAAGAAGGAGAGTCGTAACATCACGCTTCTGTTGTGTTCCTGCTGCTTTTTCAGCTTAAATAATCAGTTTGTGGCTCAGAGTAGTCGACTTCAAGCAAAAGTCAGCCCATCTCCTGTATCTGGACCGCAACATCTGCACAGACTGGCAGGAAGATGCTACAACTACATTGAAGCCATGTGAGTAGCACATAAGAGTCTACACATCCAAAGAACTAAGTCTTAAGTTCCCTAAAAACATCAACAGAATGTCAAGCAGGCAGTGAACATGATTTCAAATGATTTATGTTTCTATTTTCAGATATAAATATGTGTTCTGTCCATTTCATAATATAACCCAGCATGAGCAGAGTTTTAGATGGAACGCCTACAGTGGTATACTGGGGTAATTATACCTTGTTAAAAGTTCCTAAAACCACGTAAACATGCTTTTTTATATTTTATATAGCTTGTCTCTTTTGTGTGTGTGTGTTTGTGTAGCATTTGGCATGAATGGGAGATTCAGAATAACACATTCACCGGCATGTGGATGCGAGAAGGAGATTCATGCGGCAATAAAAACAGACAGACCAAGGTAGAGTAAATGATCATGTACAGGCCCTATATTACTTTAGATTGTAGTCAAGTATATGAGTCGTTTATATACGTTCTAAAAACATCGTATTTAAGCCTTTTACTGTTCACAATAAATTCATGTTTTGATATAATGTCTTTTTTTATTTTAGGTGCTGTTGGTCTGTGGCAGCAGCAATAAACTGGCGAGCGTGTCTGAACCGCAGACGTGTGTTTACTCGCTTACCTTTCAAACTCCGCTAGTGTGTCACTCTCACTCTCTTTTGGGTGGGTTATATAACACCTGTTGTATATGTTGTATTATAAAATTATAAAAAAAGATTGATTGCATGATAGTAATAAGTCTTGTTGTGTGTGTTTAGTTTATCCAGTTTTGAGTGAGAAGCTACAGAAGGAGTGGGACGACATTGAGCAAGCACGATATGAAGAACTTGTTACAGAGCAGGTGACAACACACGCACGCACACTAAGCATAGGATGCCGTCTACTTCACATCATATGTGACCCTGGACAATAAAACCAGTCTTATGGGTAAATTTTTCGAAATCAATATTTTTACATCTTTTGAAAGCTGAATAATTAAGCTTTCTATTGCTGTATGGGTTGTTAGGATATAATGATATCTGGAGGAAATATAACTTTTTAAATCTATGGAATCTGAGGGTGCAGAAGAATCAAAATATTGAGAAAATTGCCTTTGAAGTTGTTAATAACAGGCACTGTTACTGGTCATCCACTCACAAAAATAATGTTTTGATATATTTAAGGTAGGAAATTTACGAAGTATCTTCATGGAACATGATCTTTACTTGATATCATAATGATTTTTGGCAAAAAAGAAAAATCTATAATTTTGACCCATACAATGTATTTTTGACTTTAACTAAAAATGTTCCCGTGCTACTTAAGACTGGTTTTGTGATCCAGGGTCACATATGGCGATTGGTGTGCGCAACACAGAATGAAGACAAACACAGAGAGAGCACATAGGCTCTCCGTTCCTTCATAACAAGCGCAGCAGTCATCTACATGGCTCATAAATCACATTCAATGATCACATACAGCTTTGGCGGCCGCATAAAAAAATCCTAAAGAGAAGAAACCCCTGCATGTGTGTTTGTGTGTGTTTAGGGATATAATAAGCAGCTGAGGGACGTGTTTGAGGAGGCGGGTCTCCTGAGAAGAGCTCAGCAGCACAAACAAGAGGAGAGCACCACATCTCTCACTCACCTGAACCTGGAGCAGTGCACACAGGTCAGAAATACACCTGCACTGGAGTCTGTGATCAGCTGGCAGCAAATAAATGTTGTGTTTGTGCGCTGGTTATTTAAACAGGACTTTGAAAAGCAGCAGGCTGAGATTGAACGACTACGATCCCTCCTCACACAGCATAACATCTCCTATGAGACAACAGCAGGTGAGACACACTCACAGTATTCCAATGTTTAGGAATGACACGGACACATGTTCTTGTGGATTTAGTGGGTGAACATGATCACCAATCTCTCATATCATGGTATGGACCTTTATTTTGAATTAATAGTATAAGGGGTGTCACAATGTACTTGTCAGGGTAGAGGCAGAAGAACCCAAATGCAGAACAGCCAAGATGCAACACAAAAACTGTATTAAATCAAAAGCCCATAATAATGATAATCATCTAATGAAAGTCAGGTCTTAGTGGTATGGGTTAGGATTTTTTTACATGTTTTCTATTTTTCTTTGGAATAAATGTAGAACAAAAAAGGGGATTTTTAAAAACAAATCTAAAAGAACAGAGTTTGCCATCGGTGTAAACATTGTGTGACACTCACAACAGTCAAAGGATTGTTGTAAACTGTACTTCTCTTTCAGAAGGTGCACAGGACCAGGGTAATCCGGCCCTCTTACTGGTCCAGGACCAGCACCTCCGCGGTGACACCGGCTTCATCGCCGACCTGCTCTGAGATCCAGAATGTCATGCAGCATTCCTGGAAACCAAATTCCCAGAGATCACATCAGACTAAAGAAACAAATACTGTGAGATGATGAGATTTCTTTTGTTTTTAGGTTGATTCAGTCATATTGTTTTGTGGAAAATAAAGGTTTTAAAACTAGACAATTTACATTCATTTATTGTGAAGTCTATATTTTTGGAAACGTGTCTCCTATGGCAGTTAAATGAGACATAAGTTTCTGTGCTGGTCCTGGAAAAACGGCTCAGTGTCACCTTAGATCCAGTCAAGGGCGTCTCCAAGAATTAAATATACATCCTTAGAGATTTGTGCTACATTAAGGTGCTTGGAAACATTTTGTTACCACAATTACCAAACCTAGACCATATTTGAACAGAAACATGTGTTTTCAGAAACCAGTGCTGTTTTAAAAAAGTTCCTACAACTATGTTGGTTACATTCATAAACATCAAAGCGTTTGATGCACAAGCAGAACTAGGAAATATATTTGATTACATCAGTCATAAATGGAGTGTCTGAATACAGATCCAGTAACATCCAGCAGACATGATTTGAAAAAATCTTGGCGAACCAGCAGATGGTAGCATCTTAAACATTTTATTCCCCTTTTTTATTCAGCTATGAATAAGCAAACCAAATATCCCTGTTCTGCCCAGACCGAGCAGTCAGATTAGATTAGATCATCCAGTAAAGCATGTAGGCAGCAGTCAATAAGTCATAATAACTCACAATGTGCTCTGTGCAGAGACGCCTTGTTAGGAGCTGAAATAAGCGGAGGTGGATGAAAATGACCAGGCCATGAGAAACCAAATCCAATTATGCTAAAACAATCCAGACCATCGGGGTCTGTTTTCTGGAGAATGTATTTGCATGAAGTATGTGTTTTCATGTCATGTGTATCTCTGTGGGGCATTTGTGATCGCTGAGAGAGAAGGGGTGACCTCATTTCAAATCTCAACGGAAGACCATTTCTGCCTGCCGGGCGTCCGCTGTCAATGACGCACTGGAGATATTTATATCACACTTTTATACGTTAGATTATCAGTACCTTAGTAAATAGAAGACTACTTTGAATTAGTTTTCTACCGCAAAACCTGTTTATATGTCCCTGTTTAAGTTGAGTAAATGAGGAGAAACGTCCAAAGATGAGAGAGACAGAAAGGTCAATGTCAACGCTGTCATCACCTACAAAGAGTTTTGGCAGCTGTGATGAACTTCAGCATCTGTCACTCAAACCTAGGTAATGAAGCCTTTCCACTCATTAAATCAAAAGGAAAAACAACAATGACATTCAGCGTGGTATCTGTGAAGTTCACACAATATTCTTATATTCATTTGGGAACAGAAGGTGGTTTCTTCAGGAGGACATACACGAGATCGAAAGAGTTACAGTCAGAGCAATTATTGACAATTGATTTGTTCCAAAACCCAGCGAGCATCTACAGAGCAGCACTTGACAGCATCACGGGAGATGTCAAATAAAGAATTATTCCACAGTTCATGCTGATGTGTAGAGCATGTTGTGTTCTAATCAAATAAATATTTTTATGCCCAATAAAATTTGTATAAAAGTTTGCAGCAGTATTTCGCTCTAGTTTTTCCATAGTGTCTCTGGAAATAAGATGTTGACCTGGATGAAATAAAAAGAAAGGATCTTATAGAAACTGAAAGATGATATTTTGAAACTTTCAGTGCAGGATACAAAATAATTCCCCTGCTTTGTTCTTAAATTGAAGTGTTACACTAGAATTTAAATATATATATATATAAATTAAGCCAATTAAAAACGATTAAGTTTAGTTGTAAACTATAAGTATCAACGAATTATTTGATATTTTATAAAGTATTAAATGTGTAATTTTTCTAATTACCAGCAATGAGAAACTATTGAGAATCATCAAAATGATAAATCCCAATTCAAACTAAATCTTTATGATGCTACAACAAAATTAAATGTTGTTCGTTAAAAATATATAATTTAAATTTGTATTTTGGGGTTCTACGATTTAGCCAAACATCATGAGCCCAGGGTTACTCGAACACTGCGCGCGCACACATATTGTCATTCTCTGAACCCATTCAACCTAATATATTATTGGATGCTCTTGGCATTAGGTTTGTGCGATCACATGTACGAAGGAATGAGAAAATGGGTTTGGATAAGCGCATCCCATAAAGGAACATTAAAAGCTGCGCGACAGAGGCGACGGACGGGCACCAGCATCCGAACATCCAGGAGAGCAAACACAACGAAGTAGGTCACACACACACACACCTACACACACACACACACACACACAATCCCTCTCACTGACACACACACACACACACACACACACAATCACTCTCTCTCTCACTGACACACACACACACACACACACACCACCGTACATCACCGATGACTGAACATACACAACAGACTCTCAGCGCGCGCTTAGAGTGCAGCATCCTTCAGAAGACCAACGCAAACCACATAAACACCTTTTATTGACACGAATGCTGGATAGTACAGGAAAGCTGAATATGTATATGTTTTGTTTGAGAGAGCATTGATCCAGATATCTCTCATTCCAGAGTCTTCATGAAAGTCATTCTTTGTTATAAAGAACCACGCGTTTTTACGACCTCAATGGACGAGGAATGAATTCGTAGTCACTCCGGTGTGAATCAGAGGAGCGTTTGGATGCAGGAACATGAGGGCACGAGACCGCAGGACACCAGCAGGTGAGTTCAAGAGCATCCTTGAGTCTTTTTCTCTTTATTCATCCAGGTCATATCACTGTGAAACTGAAGCCGGAGAACGGCATTGATTCCTTTTGTTTAAAGATCTGAACAGAATTAACACCTGAACACCTTTTGTCTTTTCTTTTTCACTGTTGGCATCACTTCATATATATAATTTTACTGGTGTTTTTGCTGACGTTTTGACGTTGTAAATTAGATTAAAATCAAATTTCTTTCTACAGACCAGTAGTTTACAATAGTTTTGTATTTGTTACAAGGAGAAACGAAAAATTATGGATTAATAATCATACTGTATACCCAATAATACATTTACATTTAGGCATTTGGCAGACGCTTTTATCCAAAGCGACTTACATTGCATTATCCTATACATTTTACATAGGCATTTGCAATCCCCTGGGCTAGAACCCACTACCTTGTTAACGCAATGCTCTTACCACTGAGCTACAGGAAAGCTATATTAAATACTATAGCATACATACTATACTATTTACTATAGTGCACAAAATCTATTCTATATATTATTTTTAACCTTCATGAAATGCCTGTATTCTGCAGTATTAAAAAATACAAATTTGCCAAAATACTTCAGTATTCTACAGTATTTTACATTTATATCAAAACATGAAATGAAAACATTGGCAGCTCTCAAATGAAAACTATAAAGATCAGTGAAAAATTCATTTAATTGGATTATTATAAATACATTGCACTTCAAAATGATTTTACAGGTAGTGATTTTTTCCATATTGTTCAAAGTGCTTGTATGAGGAAATGTGGCGATTACATGGTTTTCAAGATTTAATTTAAATTCAATTTCACAATGTAAAGACTTAAGTCTGCATGTTTGTAAGTGTTACTAAGGACTGTTGTGTCAGAGGTCAGAGGTCACCTTGTCATCTTGACCTCAACCTGTGCTTACTTTGGGTCATTGAGGTAGAGATTGAACAAGGATAACCACAATGGTTATCACAGGAGGTTGCTCAAAAATGTAAGAAAAGAAGCCGATTTTTATATTAAGATTTTTTTAAACAATGTACTCTAACATTGGAGCTACTGTAACCAAGGACAGAAAGATTCAAGATTTTTTTTCCTAAATCAGAAAAAAACTGACCATGATGTACTTGGGTTTCTGTGAGGTCACTTTAACGCAGGCTAATGTGAGACAGCCACTGTTGTTGTTCTCAGTGTATCACGGCTGGTTGGTTACAGGAGGATCTTGTTGCTAGACGATGCGCTGCGTGCTATCTCCATGAATGAAGCTGATAACTTGACGTCTCGTTCTAGGTCAGTGGTTTCTTCCCATGAGCTTTTCTAGACATCCCAACTGTGACTTAGCAAGTGCCCTTTACTGTTGTTTACTGAAATATTTCTGAAGGTTTGACTGCTTCATCCGAGAACATCAACAATGTGAATCAGAGCAGAGAAATGCAAAAAAAAGAAAAACAATGCAAACATTTGGAACGCTTTTATCGCTTGTTACCAAGAAGTTGTAGCTTTATATCTCAGGAGATTTGATGGAGTTCTCAGCTGTTTCTCAGAAAATTAATGTAGACGTTAAAGGTAAAATAATCTGGATTTGGTTAAATTGAATGAGAAATGTCTTCATAGCGAAATATTGAAGGGTTGAGCAATATTTTCCCTTGCTCTCCATTTACTCTCATTGATATCGAGGAGAAATAATGCATTTGCATTTCTTTTAGTGCCCAGGTCGGGGTCCCCCCAGAGGGGCGGGGCAGCAGTACAGGCAGGGCCCCGGTCGAGGACATGCAGGCACTGTCAATCACTTCTCTCTCTGCCTTGGAGGTAGAGCAACAGTTCGAGCTGATTGGTCCTTTGGGGAAGGGCACATACGGCAAAGTTGACCTGGTTGTGCACAGAAAACAGGGTGAGTTCGCATGAATGTGATATGGCACCAAGTTTACACAAAGCTAACTTAGAATCTGTGTGCTGCTGCTGTATATTAAAGTCCTATGAAGTTGAACGATAGCTTTTGTAGTAAAGAACAGGCCAAAAACTGTGTAATTTACGCTTCAGCTAAATACAAATAATAAAGTAAATGATATGTTAGTACTATATTGGAAATGTTTACGCACACTTCTCATATCATTTGTTTTTATGGGTTTCAGGCACTAAACTGGCCCTGAAGTACGTGAATAAAAACAAAACAAAGTTGCGCAGTTTCCTGCGTGAATACAGTCTTATGGCTGCTCTGGGCTGCAGCCCATTTATCATCAAGGTTCTGAACGTTGTGTTCGAGACCGAGGAGAGCTACGTGTTTGGCCAGGAATATGCGCCTGCAGGAGACCTGTTTGACATCATCCCACCTCAGGTATGACAACATCACTATGACATCATCAACACATAATTCAACTCGTGATGTGAAAACAGTGATTCTCCATCCCATCTCAGGCCGGTTTGCCAGAAGATATGGTGAAGCGGTGTGTTCAACAGCTGGGTTTGGCTCTGGACTTCATGCACAGCAAGAGTCTGGTCCATCGTGATGTAAAGCCAGAAAACGTCCTCCTCTTCGATCGAGAGTGCCGACGTGTGAAATTGGCCGATTTGGGAATGACGCGCCGGACAGGCAGCCGAATCAAGCGAATCAGTGGCACGATCCCCTATACCGCCGCCGAGGTGTGCCAGGCCTCCGTATCAGAGGGAATTATAGTGGCAACCCCGCAGGACGTCTGGGCCTTCGGAGTTTTGTTGTTTTGCATGCTTACAGGAAACTTTCCTTGGGAAGCCGCGTTGCCTAGTGACGCATTTTTTTCCGAGTTCCAGCGCTGGCAGAGAGGGGCGTGTCCTCCCGGTGCTGTACCGTCACAATGGCGGCGTTTTTCTGATGATGCATTACGCATGTTCAACCGGCTGTTAGCGGTGGAGCCTGAGTGTCGCTGTGGCGTTAAAGAGGTGTTCTACTTTCTAAAATACCACCTGCTGAATCATCACTGCCGCAGATCTTCCTGTAGGGCGTCTAGGGGAGGTTCCAGCCGTTGCTCCGCCCACAGACACACAGAGCCTTCTCCTCCTTCGGGCAGTTTCTGTCTACGCCCCACCCCCCTCAAACGTAGCATCCTGTCCGAGCCTCATTCTTCCCGAGAGGAATCCTCCAAAAGCCCGTCTCCAAATCGCCAAGACAAGAATAAAGTGATGTTGACCACGCCTATTGAAATTTGCGTATGAAGCCACAGGTAAATACATCTCATAATATACATTTTCAAAGGAAGAAGGTCGCAATATTACATTTAAACTTGAAAGAGGATGAAAACATGATCCATATTTCACGATTAGAGTCCAGCCTGATCTCATTTATAACTATTATTTAAGGTGGCAAATTGGTATGTGTTTGTACGATTTAAATCATACAGATTATTAAATAAAATGCAATACTTTTAACCCAACAGGTGTGAAGCAGAACATACAAACGCAGTCATGAGACCATCCAAATTCCTACGAATGAGCCGCCTTGTAAAAGACTTATGAATTGCAACAGATCTATATCAAAAACATTACATGAGAACTTTGTTAAGGATGTGTTAAAATACAAACAGTACTCATGGAACTGTCGCTTTAAAAATGAACCTCAAAGTTTTCAAGGCAGAGTTCATTCAAATCATGAAAATCTGCCGACGTCGATGTGGTTTCAACCAAGTAGGGAAATATTGCAGAATGCTCTTGACCAGACTATCAAGGACAAGGCCTGTATTCCCGGTCCTCCAAAGCCATATGGTGTGAGAAATGCAAAGAGCTTTTAATGCCAATGTTTATTCTGGCATCCTAGGGTTTTGGTGTGGCTGTCAGATCATTCTGGAAATGTCTTATTTTCTTCAGCATTTCTTGCTTTGTGTTTCAGAGAAAAATCATTTGAGTTTGGACCATTGAATCTCCATCTTGGGATAAAATGTGTCGTTCTCCTTTTTCAGGTTTTTGAAGGATCTCACTTTTCTACAGAGCTCTGAACTGAAAATCTTTTCTGTAGGAGACAAAGAATCTTTGATTTGACTTTTAAACCAGCCTATTATCACATGTGTGCACCAAAAGGAAACAAGATATATTTTATACTGGATTTGTATGTTTTACTAAACCATGCAGAACTACATGCCTGATGACAGCCACTGACTAGTGGTCAAAGAGACGGAGGATTAGGTCTGTTTCCAAAGCTTCCTTTATTGTACATGTCCAGTTTTTGAAGAGCAAGAATGCAGCCTCCTTTAGATGACAGGGATTTTATTATGTGTTTGTACTTGTTGTGTGTGTATTTCAAAGAGATTTTTGAAGAAACGAGGTTCATTTTCGTGGGGTGTCTCGAGCGACACCAGTTTCTGTGTTCTCATTGAATGGGTCAGTTAGGTAAAAGAAGCCTCATGGGCTTTTCAAGAACATCTGCTCCACAGAACATTGTGACATTACTTTGTCAGCTAGTGCTTATTTGTAGCGAATTTTATATCAGAGAAAAAGAATGATGAACTAACTTCTAAAGAAACTCTGTTTAGTCTCACTTTAAAGTTGACATAGGATGTGTTTTAGATATTGAGTTAGATGCTGGAGAACACTTACAATGTTTGAGGATAGTTGTATTGCAAAAAAGCATAAGCACCTTTCTCATCATCAACACATTGAAAAGACTAAACGAAAACAAAAATGTACGAATGTAAACTGTGACTTGTAAGCTATAGGAGAAGTCATGTTTAATATAATAGTTTATAGTCCATCAGTATCCAATTCAAAAGGAACTAAAGGTGCTTTTAAAAATGAATAAATAAATATGAAACTGGATGTTGTGTAGCTGGTGTACAGGTTGTCATACAGTAGATTGTTCTGATTGATAAGCAGCTGATTAAACTGTTTAAACGAACAGCAAAATGTCTCTTCATGTTTTTAGTGACTACTTCTCTGTAAAGATGAAGAAATGATTTCTCCAGATTCATGTTGGTATTAAATCGTTGCTAGACATCATAATTGTTATGAACTCATAAGGGCTTCCCGATGGATCGAGCTCCCATGGTTCTGACTGGTCACATTCACATAGTTATTCTAGCCCAGTCATTTATAACATACCCTCCCAATGTCAGAACTGGATCAGATGTGATTTATCAAGTGTTCTTCTCGAGTGGTTTAAGAGGAAAATGTTACTGCATGTGGAGTGTTTCATTTGAGTAGTTTAGACTCATAAAGTTGTTAGACTACATTACAGTTTTTCTCATTTGCTAAGACACGCTCAGTGAAACTGGGATCCAATTGATCTTCATCATCACATTCTTAGCACAGCAGAAGTCTTCTCTTTCAAATGCCTTAACACTTTTTCATTTGTTTCACACATTTTTCACACCCTTTGTCAAAACAGTCACCACAGATCTCATTGAAAGATCCCAAACTCCACTTGATTCACTGTGTTGAACAAAAGGAAAACATCTATTCACAGCTGATAGAAGTTACTTGCATAATTATGAATCTCCAATGCACCTGTGTGAAACTTGTTTTCACAACTCTTCAATCATCAATCAATCCTCATCCCTCTACAAAAGATGCCACCTCTGTATTGTTATTTGCAAGCATGGATCAAAGAGGCCATAGGCACGGAAGGAGAGTAAGAGGCCATGGCAGAGGGGCCCGAGGAAGAGGAGCTTGTGTGCGTGGTGGAGGAGCTGCAGCAGCAGCAGCAAGAGGACAAAATCGAGCTCAAGTTTCAAATGAAATTCGGGCAACAATTATTGACCATGTCATCAATCATGGCTTGTCCTTTAGAGAGGCTGGACAAAGGGTCCAGCCCATTCTGAGTCGGAGCACTGTGGCATCTATTGTCAGGCTTTTTCGGAATGAGAACAGGTAATTCACAGTGTTACTGTAATGTATACCAGTGTGTATTTCAGCTGTACTGCATTGCCCTGTTAGCAGAACAAACCGTGTCTACAGTAATGCAGATGTTTTATCCATCCCATTTATGTGAATGTCATACAGTAAAGTCAATTTTGACATGCTTTTTGCTTTTACTTTATAGAATCCACACATTACCACACACTGGTGGCAGAGGAAGGATATTTGATATTGAACAGGAGTCTGCCATTGTAGATATGGTAGTGGCAAACAAAGCAATCAGACTGCGTGAAATCCAGGCAGCAGTAATTGCAGATCAGGGAGCGTTTAGAAATATAAACAGTGTGAGTTTGGCAACTATAGATCGAGTCCTTAAACGAAACCATGTCAGAATGAAGGAGCTGTACAGAGTTCCATTTGAAGGAAACTCTGACATCGTAAAGGAGGCACGATTCCAGTATGTGCAGGTACAGATTTTTTATTGTAATACCTTCTTACATAGTTACATGCGACTGGAATAATTTGCTTTATGAATTTGCTCTTTTTCTTAGAGAATAATGGAGTTTGAAGCTGAAGGGGCACATCACAAATACATTTTTGTGGATGAAGCCGGCTTCAACCTCTGTAAAGTGAGACGACGCGGGAGGAACATCATTGGGGAGAGGGCCACTGTCACAGTGCCAGGTCAGAGGGGTGCCAATATCACCATGTGTGCTGCCATCTCCAATGATGGGGTCCTTTGCCACATGCCAACTATTGGCCCATACAATACAGAACGCCTCATCACATTTCTTGATGCATTGAAAGACATATTGATTCCACCCGAAGAGAGAGGGCTGTTGAGGCCTGGCATGAGTCTGTATGTCATAATTTGGGACAATGTTGCTTTCCACCACTCTCGCCTTGTGAATGAATGGTTTGCAGCACAGCCTCGTATCATGATGCAATTCCTCCCTGCATACTCGCCTTTTCTGAACCCAATCGAGGAGTTCTTCTCTGCTTGGAGGTGGAAGGTGTATGATCACCGGCCATATGAGCAGATGCCCCTCCTGGAGGCAAAGAATGCTGGTTGCCTGGCAGTGGGTGCAGAGGACTGCCAGGGATGGATATGCCACGCAAGGAGGTATTTCCCTCGGTGCATTGCAAGGGAAAACATTCAATGCGATGTTGATGAGAACCTGTGGCATAATCGTCAAGAACGAATGGACTAAATGTGAAAGATAAAATTTATATATATATTTTTTTTTAAAAGATATTTCCACCCATAAGTTTCCTTTGGTAGCTTTTTTTTTTCCATTTGAGTTTGTGAAGTATCATATGTCATATTGATGGCTGTATTTTGTTGTCCATCGTGTAATGATTGATTGAAAGAATAAATACATTTGACCACAAGTTGTGGTGTTTGATGGAAATATTTGCTTCTGTTGCATGTTTTGTGAGTGTTCGAGCATTTTGCTAACAAAATGAGTCATTTTGGCCATTGAGCTTCAGTTTTATCTTGTGTGTTTACTGTTTTGAAAATGTGATGTCAGAGTGGGCAAATGTGTTTAAGCAATCGAGAAAAACTGTAAATAAATGTAGATGGTAGAGGTGAAACAAACTGGATTTGGATCAATTTGAGGAGAAATGTGAAAGTTCTGAACTCCGAGACATTATTGAGATCACTTCTGAAACTTTGGGTTATTTCTGACTCTTTACTCAAAAGAAATATCTGAGACACAGACACAAGTTTCCATTTAATCTCACTGATGTCCAAGAGAAATAATTGAGACAAAGAGATCTCATCTTCTCATTTTTCTTATGGTGTTTAGAAATTATTTAGGAAATGCAGATTTACCTCCATTATCTCTTACTTTTATCTGGTTCTGTTACTCCGAATCAACCATACTGATATTAATAAATATCTGTCAAAAACGTAAGTACAGATTTTTTCAATCTATTCAACATTTTGTGGTTTGTTGGTTACAGTGGGCTCATGTAAATATTTACAGTATTGTAGAGTCAATATTTAGTCAATATTTACTTTGTTCCATCCACTAAAGTCAGAATTCTCTAATCTATGTTTGTTTACAGTTTATATGCCATCTGGAATGAAGCAGTTGAGTAAAAACCAACAAAGCCATTTTGTTTAGTGTAGTCACAAGAAAATAAAGGTTCCTTCGTCAGCTTGTATTGTTCCGTAAAGAAGATCAACAGAAAGTTCCATGTTTTCTGAAAATCTTCACCATCACCAGGCTGCAAAACAGTATAAAATAAATATTTCTTGACTAGAGGTTCTTTGGGGACCCAAAAAATGGTTCTTCTATAAAATCACTGCAAAGAATCTTCTAAAGGATTTTTATTTAAGAATGTTCTGTTTTAGCTCGATCGATAGAATCATTCATCATTAACTTTTGTGTCTAGACGTGTGTGTGTCTTTATCCCTGTAGATATGGTTCTATCATGCATGCATGGTGAGATGAAATTCAAAAGGCGTTTTCATCTGTGATTTGTGATGATAGTCAGACATCATTACAGAAGTGAGATCTACTGATGTCTGCCGCAGACGCTCTTTCTTTGCCTTCTTGCCTTCTTACTTAACTCATCTTTTTATCCCACTTGTCTTCTGGTATGATACTGGTTATCTGAAGGTCATTAATCTGGGTCTCTCTCGCTCCCACATAAAACTCTAATGAGTTGTTTCAGAGAGCAAATGAATAAATGCACAATTAGGCTGCAGGGAGTTTTCCTGGATAACTGAGTAGACGCTAGCAGCCAAAGAGTGTTGTTTAATCCGTGTGTGTGCGCGTGTGTGTTTAATGTGGCTAATGCTCGTGAGCTCATTGAGTTGTGGTGATAAGAATTGCTCGGATTCAGTCACAAGGGAGTTCAAGAGAAGAAAGAATGAAAGAATGAACAGAAAGAGGACAAATGCAGATAAGGGCAAAAGGACCTCGCTCCGAATCCCACAAATATCCCAGAGTAATGAAACGCATACAAATGAGGACTCAGACTGCAGCAGGGACCTGTTTTATCTCTCTGGGGAATTTAGTGAGAACAATCACCATGTACTTTTGTCCTCTTAAAACACTTTGTCCTATACAAACGCTTTCATCTTTGTCAGATGTACAAGCTGGTCAGGAGACACTCTTAAAAATCAAATGCGCTTAAAAGATGTTTTTACAGTGATGCTATTAAGAACCATCCAGTCAAAGGTTCTTTAAGGAACAGTCTCTTTCAAACTTTTTGGCAAAAGAAAGGTTCTTCAGGTGTGAAAGGTTCTTTATGGAACCAAAAGATTCTTCTATGTCATCAAACCTTGATACCACCTTGTGAACCTTGTGAAGCACCTTTATTAGAGTCTAGATCAGCATATGTGGCTCATAAACATGTCCTATGTTATAAAATAACGCTGCATCTCCATGTTGCAAAATTTGACTGATTCTAAATGGGAGTAGTTATTTTTACGGCAGTCGATACACTGTTATAAACCGGTAAGAATTGTTTGTTTTTTCCCTAACCTTTTAGGAATTGAATGGCGGATAATTCACTTTTCATCCCGACACAGACAAACAAAGATTCATTATCCAGCTCAATTATCCAGCTCATGAGTTTCACTCGTGTTGTATTCTCTCCAGACCGAAGCTGATGCACGGACACACGGGACTGATTGTGAAAAGGTTGTCTGTTTATCTCAGTTTTGTTTCTCAAGACAACATTAAGTATCAGTTATAGGTTGTTTGATATTGGATCTCAAGATTAGAGTCAAACAAAAAACATTAGAGCTTCATACACATGGAATCCTGCAATGTTGTGCTTAGGCCTACTGTAATTCAGGCCTATTTTTATCTAAATTCTTAATTTTGCTTAGTAAAGAGATATAATGATGAAAAATAAAGAAGGTTTCATTTCAGTTTTTAAGGTTGATAAAACTTAACTGATGTTTTATAAGTGATCACATATTTTTTAATCCTAGAACATCTCTCTGACGTTGCTTTGTCATAACCCAAGAGGTCTTAAAGTCAAAGTTCACCCCCCCAAAAAAATGTGTCATCATTTACTCACCCTTTTGTCATTTCAAACATGTCTGACTTTCTTCTTCTGCAGAACACGAAAGAAGATTTTTTTGAATAATGATATTCACTGGACCTCCTTCACTTGCATTGGTTTTGTGACGGTACAATAGAAGTGAATGGGGTCCAATGCTGTTCAGTTACCGGCTTTCTTCAAAATATCTTCTTTTGTGTTCTGCAGAAGAAAGAAAGTCATAAAGGTTTGAAAGAGGGAGAGTACACAATGACAGAAATTTAATTTTTGGGTGAACTATTATGCAATAAGGGTAAACAGCTATGAAATTAAGATGGATAGCACTTCATTTGGTTTTGAGAAAAAGTGCATAAATGTGTGAAAAAAATTATTTCACTTGTGTGTGTTTTTTTTGTTGTTGACAAATCTGAGCATGAAATACTAGAGGAGGAAGTTGATTAATACCTGTTCTTTTCTTTTAAAAATATGAGCAAGTTAAGATAAACACTGTCTATGGGTAAAACTATTGTGATATTAAAGGATCTCATTTGGGATTTTATTTTTCTACTGAAAGTTAAATGACAAGATCTATCATATATCAGGGAATTCTTTGTAGATTATAATGTAAATAGCATAGTAAATATTATAAATATTGTAATCACAGTATAAGGAAGTGTTTCTTTTTAAGAGCGGGTTGTCTAATAAAATCACTGTATATCTTTGTGTCACTACAGTACTTTTTGACAGTTGGGTGTGAGAGCTTGATTTTCTAATGTTCACACAAAAGCACATGTGTGACTGTAACCACACACACGCGTGCACACGCACACACACACACACACACACACACACACACACACACACACACACACACACACACACACACACACACACACACACATACAGGCATATGTGGTTTATGAGGTCAATTGACTTTTTGGTGGTTTACAGGGACATACCTTTCCCTCCATCCAATCAAGGTAAAAAACATGTCAAAAAATTTTATTTGATCTACAGAAGACTAACACCATTTCAAAAACAATCATTTACTTTCAGAACATACTTATATTATGTATGTGACATTTCACAGGTTTATGGGAACGTGTCAAATTGTGGTTTACAGGGACAACAGGGTTTATGAGGTCTCTATTAAAGCAATAAGCACCAAGAAAGCAGTGTGTTACAGTGCATTTAAAAACAGCTAAGGGGGTTGTTAGGTTAATCTCTAAGTTGAAAAATTCACTCTATACACACTCCTTCAAGGAACTTATTGGTAATATAAAATTGTTAGTTCATATGTTTAGCAAGGCTTCATTAAATACAATCCGGCTCCATTCCACCAAAGAAACTCCCAGCGTTTTGCTGCTTTCATACAGCATGTTCCTAATTAAAAATTAACTTATGTCTCAACTGCTTCATTCAATGTGAATATGCAAGTACTTTGACTATGTAATACAGTCATCACTTATAAATTGTGTTTTTTACAACAGCTTCCTACGTGACTCAATCAAAATCAAGGACCAGAACTGACTGGTTTTTTAAACATACCAAAAATATTACTGTGCAAGTCTGGGACACATTAGTCTCCAAAAAGCTTAAATAACTTGGGGACCTAAGAAAGCTACCTGCAAAGCTGTAGTACTGCGAGACATTTTAAGCACATGTTTGGATGCTTTTAAAAACAATGCTATATATCACAGTTATTTATCAATTAAATAAATCAAATCCAATCAAATCAATATTTAATGAGTTAACCATTTTGTGTTTGAAGCTATATTTGTCCTAACATTGCCAGAATTCTTCAGGACTTGGCCCCTTTCAGTTTTACCCCTTTTCTTCATGTAATAAGACATATGACTCCCTGTACATGGAAACATCTCACTGGATTATTTTCAAGTAATGGCAAAAGGAATGTTGAGAAATGTACACTGATATTTCCGAGTGACACAATAGAAAATATGTAAACAACTGGATTAAAAACACTAAATTGATTTTGTACAACTGACTTCTTGCTTGACCACTTACTGGATAACATGGACAACAGGGTTTATGAGGTCTCTACATACAACACACAATACTAGCCATTAACTGGTTTACAGGGACACCAGGGTTTATGAGGTCTCTTCATACACAAAACACAGAACTAGCCACTAACTGGTTTACAGGGACACCAGGTTTTATGAGGTCTCTACATACACAAAACACAGAACTAGCCACTAACTGGTTTACAGGGACGTCAGGGTTTATGAGGTCTCTACATACACAAAACACAGAACTAGCCACTAACTGGTTTACAGGGACACCAGGGTTTATGAGGTCTCTACACACACAATACACAGAACTAGCCACTAACTGGTTTACAGGGACGTCAGGGTTTATGAGGTCTCTACACACACAATACACAGAACTGACCACTCGCTGGTTTACAGGGACATCAGGGTTTATGAGGTCTCTACATACAACACACAAAACTAGCCACTAACTGGTTTACAGGGACACCAGGGTTTATGAGGTCTCTTCATACACAAAACACAGAACTAGCCACTAACTGGTTTACAGGGACACCAGGGTTTATGAGGTCTCTACATACACAAAACACAGAACTAGCCACTAACTGGTTTACAGGAACGTCAGGGTTTATGAGGTCTCTACATACACAAAACACAGAACTAGCCACTAACTGGTTTACAGGGACACCAGGGTTTATGAGGTCTCTACATACACAAAACACAGAACTAGCCACTAACTGGTTTACAGGGACATCAGGGTTTATAAGGTCTCTACATACAACCAAATGTATAAAATGTAGACCTTTTTACATACATAAGTGTTTTAAGATACATTAGTACATGGAGTGGTTGATTTTGGAAAGGTGCTAAATTAAGTTTGCTAGCAGTTCAATTATAATCCCACCTTCTATGCGGTAAACCGTCTAAAGCCATGCCTCCTTCAAAAACATGAACACACACAGACTCTAATTGCCATCCATCAAAAAAGTCCAAAGTCCATTAAATTCTTATCGAAGGATGTACATACCTGTCCAAAAGAAAGAGATCAGAGCCGTGTTCCGGAGCCCTCTCAATCCTGTAAAAACTTTAAAGATTTTAATTCTAGATTTTCCTCTTTCATGATCCAGATCTTTTTGCACTGCTTTTTTAAAAACTGACATTTGTTTAGTACATTTACTTGTCGGTTCGCAAGGGAAGTTTGGTTGTTACAGCTTGTCCATCATTCTCCCTTCATTGAGACAGCTGACGTCAGCAAGCTGATCACGTATGTTGTCTACGTGAACAGGATGCGACGAGTGATGCAAAATAAGCAGGATGAAAATGTACACATGACCAGTGGGTGAACGTTATTTGGTCCTACGACTTTGACCGCTATACATCTTGATAGATATGATAGAGATTTTCAACCAGCACAACAACAACAAAATTCTGGACAGGATCACATATGCTGCCTTTAATAGCGAAGAACATTTTCTATATAATTAGCAATGATAGAATGTTTAGGAGTAGTCAGAATATAACTGGTACTCTGTGTTAAAGGACTCATCAGACGAGCACTTTCAACAAGTTGGTATGATCTATTAGGGTCTTCAACAACATCCATTTTGCTTAAAAACACTCAATGGCTGTGTAAACAAAACCATTCTTGCCTTGTCAAAGACAGCTTTGCTCACAGCAGCCCATTTTGGTGCATGTCTCTTTAAATCATAGTGAGTTACAGCGAACCCCACATTCTTCTGTCCGGCATGTCAACACAACACGTGTAGTACTGCCATGGCAATGATTTGGCTAAATGATATTTCGTGAATTCATCTGCGGTTAGTTTCGTCTTAAACGTCTCAAATAATTCGTCCAGAGACAAAAAAAATCTGTCACAGCAAACAGCGCATCCTAATGTACTGACGTTGTGCGTTTACGCTTACCTAAAATCCAAAGAATGTGCACCTGCAGATCTCACGTGGATTTTAAGAGCTTGTCATTTACAAGTAATAAGGTTACAGACAACGTGAGAGCATTACTAGTTTACTGTGACATATTTTTCAGCCCAAGCACAAATGATTTGAGAAGTTTAAAATTAAACTAACCTGCAGTGTTCGCCCCTGTTCATTAGCAAAACAAACAGCTTGCCGCAGCTAAACACAGACACACATAATGTATTAACATTCATACAGCTAAACTCCAAGTGTCCATCTGCACTTATATACAGTATATTTAACACTGGCTTTAAATGTTCTATTTAACCCATGACTGACTTAGATCCCTTCGCTATCATATGCATATGCTACTGTTATCCTCCAATATATACAGAACATTTAAGTAAATTCAGACTGTTAATAAATATTACTTTCAGCGGCAATTTTGTCTCAGTTCAGTCGTTAAAATGCATGTAGAGCAACAATGCAACTTATTTGCAACCATGACAATCATAAAATGCTCTATAAATAAAATAAAATTGAATATTTGATCAATTAAGTCTTTTGGAAGATGTAGATTAACAGGTTAAGGAAACATTCCATCATCAAATTAGTAGTAATTTATTATAATGTTGCAAGTGTTGAATCTTCAACAACATATTGTCAAATATTGTACATTGACAGGTACAAAACATTGCCTTTCAGGGACAGGAATGAAAAACATAACCCAACTTCATGAAACACCACAAATGTTAAAGTTAAAAAAACATCAACAGAGGTCTATAGTCCCTCAGATTAAACATATAAACTAAAATGATCAACACTACCAGCAGGAGAATAAAACATGTTTTCTTAAAATTTCTATTTTGAAACTAATAAATACATACATTTTTATCAAAAAAATTACAAGTTAAAAGAGTAGAACTAAAATGTGTCAAACAGATTATTAGCCCCTTGGACTACGAACATTAAAATTTCGACTTAATTTTCCACGTGTTTAAAATTTCGCCCTCGGTTCCGTACAAAATCACGTATATTTGGACGGACCGGTTTTGAAGGACCGGATGCTCGCACCTTTTGCAGACCTCACACTCCCTCATTGTTGCCAAGTGAGCTTTGCTGATGTGCATTTTGAAGTGTCTCATCACAGCGTTCACCTCAGGTTTCGTCCATGGTCTCCTTTTGGGCATCCGCCTTCCTCTGCTAGAGACTAGTAACAAACAAGATGATTAACTGCTAGCATTGCTGACTACAAACAGATCATATCTTTATTGATACGGTTTAAAAATCTTAGAAATAAAATGATCAGGTGTGCACGGTGTACACCATGATTATATAACATATGTGCTATAAAAAAAAACTTGAAACTACAGTTGAATTGCAATGTGAGTCACTTTGGATAAAAGTGTCTGCCAAATGCATAAATGTAAACAAGGTTCAAAGCAGGGAATAATACAGGATCAGGATTTTTGCAGCAGATACGAGTAACGATTTTCTGTCATCATGATCGGCCAATACTTACACAGACTCCGATGGTTTAAGCTTTATATAACTGATATAAGATTTCTGCTCACTGTTTGCAGAATAAGTTGTAATTTGATAAATATTTTGATATAATCATATAAGGGCAATTAAAAGTTAAATTCCCCTTTTAAAAACATCCCTTTTTAAATATTGAAGTTCTTATTTTGGCCACATACTTGAATATAGTATAGTACCACTTGATAAAGCATTCCAGGGCACAGCTTTATGGCTGACTAACTGCCCTGATGAAGTAAGGTCTGCTACTTGAGGACTGGATTTTGGTGGCCTAACAAACAAATGAGCAAAGTTTCATCAGATAAGGCTGCTAAATCAACTGCCATAAAGCCTTACATGGCAGGATGGAAGACCTCAGTCTCTTCAAACCCCCTCTAATCTAGCCTTAAATTCAGGCCAGGGTGTTGTCAGTCTATGGCGCTCAATATTGAGAGCATATGCATTCGATTTTTATGTAAATGTGGGGGCAGACACCAGTGTTCTGACTGGCAACCTGGAAGCGCAACTGTGTTTACAAGCAGACAAAAGCTGTATTTATGCAAGTGCTTCATGAACGTGCACCATAGACTGACAAAACAGAGGAGAATATATTGATTAAATTTAGTATTGTGTTTTGTTTTTCACTCAAAGTATTCTCATTACTTCAGAAAAATTCAGTTGAGCCTGAGTGGATGGACTAATTTAACAATGTCTTTAGTACTGTGCTGGACCTTGACAACAACTATAATCATTATGTCTATGAGGAGGCTAGGAAATCTATTTGATGTCACCTGCGAGGTCTTTAGACACGTTGAACGTCATGATAAAAGTCTTTGTTCAATGTTTCTTTCTGTCATGAGCCGGGTTTGATTTTCTTTCACATCATTTCTCTCTTCATTATTGATACTAAGCTCATCTGTTCGCTAGGGCTGTCAGCAATCTTGCGCTACACATCTTGCAGTTTAATTGTAAACTTAATTGTGTATAATTGTGAAGTATACTTTACTTGTATGAAGTAATATTTTGTGCTGTTATCACAAAAATACATTTGTTGCGTTGCAAACATTTTATCATACCATCGTTTTCAGAGATTTGTCTGTCAGCTTTTAGTCCTTCTGATGTGTTTGGACATGGCCTGCTTTCCAAAAGCCCTGTTGACATAGATATGGAAATAATTATTTTAAAATGTATTGCTTGCATATTATGCACTTTTATTCATAAACTATAGGGTAGGACAGTAATTGTAAGTTAAATTGCAACTACACTCCTAGATATATATATAGGTTGACCATCTGAGCCATTACTTCGGACGCGTCCTTGCCAGGATTCGAATGCGTCTTCCGTTAGTGGAATTGTCCATCACATACGTCATCGTGGTTTATTATTTCAGGTTTTATTTTATAAAGGCAGCTGTTTTATTTCAAGGTAAGAATGATTACAATGAACTACAATGATAACACGTCTTAAGTTATGTTAAAACCAGGTATCTCACTAGGTGAGTATAGCAAGTTTAGAGTCTATAATCTTAGATGAGATCAGATGCTGACAGAGTGTTTGGTGACTTTATACGGGTGCTGATGGGTGAGAAGATGAGTGACAGATGATTAAAACTAATGAGTGTTAGCTGGAGGAGGTGTGATAAGAGAGACTGATGTCTCCGTCACAGTGCCACGCCCACAGCCTGTTCCTAGGGGCAGTGCAGTCGCAGTGGTCTGTCGTTGTCAAATTGTGCGGGTTGACTGGGATGCTTGTAGTAGAAGGTGTTGAGAAGAGCGGGATCCTGTATGTTATCACTCAGGGCCCAAGAGCGTTTCACTAGTCTGTAGCCCTCCCAGTCGACCAAATTCTCCACTTTAGAGTACACACCATACCCGGGAAATGAACAGGAGTCCACGATCTGAGACGATGTCCTCGGGATACCAGAGCACTGGTATAGAGGGAGTAGGAGATGATTCCGTTGCTGTGGGAAGGCCTTTGAGACGGACTAGGTGGCATGACATGGAAACCATGACCCAGCCAGCTTGGCTTCTTTGAGGTATCACAAGCTATTGTGTTCTGTGTAGATGATAAACGAATGTTGAGCACCCTCCGGCAAATGCATCCATTCTTTCAATGATAGCTTCATGGCAAACAGTTTAGTTTCTTTTCCACCGGGGTGAATTTATGAGAGCAGAAGGCACATGGATGGAGTACTGGTTGATCTTACTGCCGCTACGATATCACCCCTCCTACCCACGAAGAGGAGGCGTCTACCTCGACGATGATGGTCTGAAATTGATCAGGGTGCCTGAGGAGAACTTTTTCTTCAGATGTTTGAAGGTATCAATGGCCAAGGGAGACCTGGGGCCTCGTTATCAACAGTGTGTAGAAAATGTTCTATATGTTCTTTGTGTCTAAGAACCAAAAAAAAAAGTATTTATCAAACGTGCGTTCACAGTTCTTATAGACGCGTAGCCACTATGGATAAATCCCACATGTTCATAAAGCCCATGGTCTATGTTCACGGTCATTTTCATTCGGAATACCTCCCATAATCAATATATGGTGATGAAACCTAGGTTTGTTTGGGAGGACTTATGTGAGGGGTATGATGACGGAGCTGTAGATCTTGATGAAGTGGCGATAAAAGTTGACGAAGCCCATGAAGCGTAGAAGATCTATGAATGGAGTGGATGTTTGCCAGTTGGGTACAGCTGCCACCTTCCCACCTTGTCCATGGAAATGTCATTTTGGAGATGTTTTAACAGAGTTTGGAGGATTTTTCTGCCTTGAGGTAGAGGTGGTGCTATCAAAGACGTTCAAGGACCTCTGCAACATGGTGCTGGTGATCGTCAGGGTTCAAAGAATAAATCATCTATAAACACAAGTACAGTTGAGTGCAAAAAGCCTCTACCGCTTGCATTAA
The DNA here is from genome assembly GCF_015846415.1 of Triplophysa dalaica. NCBI lineage: Eukaryota > Metazoa > Chordata > Actinopteri > Cypriniformes > Nemacheilidae > Triplophysa > Triplophysa dalaica. Next base: position 63,178 of record NC_079564.1, on the reverse strand, counting down.
GCACAGTTGCATAAACCAGTCCATAAGGCATTATAATGTATGCATCATGACCGGTAAGGGTCAAAAAAGCTAATTTCCACTCGTCACCTTTTCTTATCCACACCAGATTGTAGGTGCTGCAGAAGTCAAACTTGGTAAAGATGCACACACCTCTCAACTGTTCGACTCCTGCCAGGATGAGGGGAAGAGGATAGCAAAACGTTGCTGTTATCTTGTTGACTGCTCAATAATCTATACAGGGTCTTAAACCCTATCCTTCTTGGCCACGAAGAAGAAGCAGGTTGAGGCAGCATGTGACAGAGAGGGACAGGTGAATCCCTGAGGCCTTCGGCAAATCACTCCTCTGAGGTTTTCTTAATAGGGATGGAGAGAGCATAAATTTATCCATGGGACACCGGCAAACCCTCCTTGAGGTCTATCGTACAAGGTACCTGGGTGGCCCAAGCAGGATAGATGAAATAGGCTTTAAGATTTAGTATAGAAATAGGTTTTAAGATGGGCACTTCTATCGACTTGAAGTACAATTTGACACAAAAAGGTTGAGTTGGTGTGGATCCTTTTAGGTGTGGATCATGACGATAGATGGAAGTAATACTTTGTAAATGGTTATATGATGTATAAGACTCAACTTGATATGACTAGATTGTGAACGCAGGGCTGGTGAATCCAGGAGTGAAGAGGGTAACTGGCATAGACAAACACATTCAGAGGAAGTAGGAAGACAAGCAAACTGAAGACTTTCAACGAGAGATAATTCAGGTAGATTTAGATTAGATTAGATTCAACTTTATTGTCATTACATATATACAAGTACAGTGTAACGAAATGTAGTAAGTCACTAGGTGAGTATACCTGGTTTAGAGTATGTATTCGTAGACAAGATCAGACACGGTTCCCTTTCTGTCAGTCTCGATGTTGTGTGGAGACTGATGTTAAGAATTTGGAGTGTAGCATAAGGTGTCGGTGGCTGTGTTAGTCTCCAGGGAAGAAAAGATAAAGGGAAGAGAGGATTCGACAGCAGAAGAGAAGGTGCTCGTAGAGAAAGAGAAAAGATTACATCTGAAAGAAACTGGTTGTTGCTGTGATGCATGTGGGAAGGTGTATGTTGATGGAGATGAAAGAAAAGTGGTCAGAGAAGTGCAAAGTTTGATGTTTTCTATTGCAATTTTATCGACAATTACATGACATTTATGCAAAGAGTCAGTTTTTGCAGTGTTGGCCCTTCTTTTTCAGGACCTCTGCAATTCGACTGGGCATGCTCTCAATCAACTTCTGGGCCAAATCCTGACTGATAGCAGCCCATTCTTTCATAATAACTTCTTGGAGTTTGTCAGAATTAGTGGGTTTTTTTTGTCCACCTGCCTCTTGAGGATTGACCACAAGTTCTCAATGGGATTAAGATCTGGGGAGTTTCCAGGCCATGGACCCAAAATTGCAACATTCTGGTCCCCGAGCCACTTAGTTATCACTTTTGCCTTATGGCACGGTGCTCCATCGTGCTGGAAAAATGCATTGTTCTTTACCAAACTGTTGTTGGATGGTTTGAAGAAGTTGCTGTTGGAGGGTGTTTTGGTACCATTCTTTATTCATGGATGTGTTTTTGGGCAGAATTGTGAGAGAGCCCACTGCCTTGGATGAGAAGCAACCCCACACATGAATGGTGTTAGGATGCTTTACTGTTGGCATGACACAGGACTGATGGTAGCGCTCACCTTTTCTTCTCCGGACAAGCCTTTTTCCAGATGCCCCAAACAATCGGAAAGGGGCTTCATCTGAGAATATGACTTTGCCCCAGTCCTCAGCAGTCCATTCACTATACTTTCTGCAGAAGATCAATCTCTCCCCGATGTTTTATTTGGAGAGAAGTGGCTGCTTTGCTGCCCTTCTTGACACCAGGCCATCTTCCAAAAGTCTTCGCCTCACTGTGCGTGCAGATGCGCTCACACCAGCCTGCTGCCATTCCTGAGCAAGCTCTGCACTGGTGGCACTCCGATCCCACAGCTGAATCCTCTTTAGGAGACGATCCTGGCGCTTGCTGGACTTTCTTGGACGCCCTGAAGCCTTCTTTACAAGAATTGAACCTCTTTCCTTGAAGTTCTTGATGAACCTATAAATTGTTGATTTAGGTGCAATCTTAGTAGCCACAATATCCTTGCCTGTGAAGCCATTTTTATGCAACGCAATGATGGCTGCACGCGTTTCTTTGCAGGTCACCATGGTTAACAATGGAAGAACAATGATTACAAGCATCACCCTCCTTTTAACATGTCAAGTCTGCCATTCTAACCCAATCAGCCTGACATAATGATCTCCAGCCTTGTGCTTGTCAACATTCTCACCTGAGTTAACAAGATGATTACTGAAATGATCTCAGCAGGTCCTTTAATGACAGCAATGAAATGCAGTGGAAAGGTTTTTTGGGATTAAGTTAATTTTCATGGCAAAGAAGGACTATGCAATTCATCTGATCACTCTTCATAACATTCTGGAGTATATGCAAATTGCTATTATAGAAACTTAAGCAGCAACTTGTGTGTATGTGTATAAAAATGTGTATAAAGTCCTATGAAAAATGGACTTCTGCTAACGGTTCAGGTTCTTTTCATAAAAAAAATCGGTTTTGGATGGGAACCTGTTCTAGTTTTCAGGCCATTCAGAACATCTACTAGCCAAAACTAAAAAATTGTTGCAAGTCACAAGACATAATTCTCCATGAATTATCTTATAAACATGTACTTGGTTATAATTTCCAAATATAGCTTTCAATTTGAATGTTTTATGGAAAATATTATGAACATTAGCAGGTGCCAGTTTATAAAGTGCACATTTCCTACATTGACCTCCATTTAAAAAAGCATATTTTGTTCTGACATGCGTCAATGGGCTATTGATATTGTACCCTAGAGTGTAGAGAATGGGTTGAAAAGTGCCTTCTCTTCTACAAGAGCTTTGGTGGAGCATTAACCTGTCACAGAAAAGCGGTTTTGCACCACGCCATACCACGTATTGCACAGAAATAAATATATTCATTGAATCACAAGATAATTTTATACCAACCTTTACATTTCAGCCCCCACCACTTCAGTGGGGAAAACGGTCCAGAGCAAACAGAACATTTTTCAAGCGAATTCATCTCCTCTTTGACAAGTTGATGTGCTTTGCAAACTAAAGAAATAAATGCAAATAAAACGATTTTGAAAATTAATTTCATCCAGTTATTAAATTGAACAGAATCAACACTGAACTGAGCTAAGACTATTAGACTTTACAGGGCCGTTGAATGCTTGAATATGAATGGTAGATGGGTCAGTTGATTTTTACCTCTGGCTGTCTCTCTCCTTCTCACTCCAACGTTCTTCTCTTTTCTCTTTCTCTTTCTTCCTCTTTCTTTTAATCAAACATTGTAATTAAAGAGAAATAATTAGATTGTGTTAATAAGTGGTAGGTACACTTACATTAGTTTTATTGGTGTAACACATATAGACCTAGGATAGCATTAACATTTTTGAGTGAACTATTCCTTCAACTATTTGAAGTACTGGCCAATTGAAGGTGAAAGCTTTTGGTGTTCTTTGGCAGATTCATGTATCTGATTAAAAACTAAATAAATTAGGAGAATAGAAAATATGAAAATAAATGAGTCTAAATATGCAAACTATAATTTACTGTGAAAATACTAAATTTCTTACATTAAAAAATTGTCCTACCATCATCACCGCTGCCTGGTCTTGTGGATTCCTGCTGGGATCCAACGGTTATGTCCTGAGTACAAGAAAAAACATGAACAAACCGATGATTATTATTTTGTGTATTTCTTTCAGTTACATTTTAATGCATATTTTTGCTCCAAAGTAAAATAAAATGTAATAAAACAAAACAACTAATCAACAACTAATGACAATTAATCAGCCAGTAATAAAATAGACAAAAATCATCATGAACAATTGTAAATGTAATGAACCAAATCACTCTTCTGAAATCAAATTATGAGAAAACACACAAGTGTTGTAAAGCAACAGTCTACTGCTTAGTAACATACAAAGACATTTTGTGTCCTCATAAACCAAATCATGTCCTCATAACCCATGAGAAAACACAAACAAGTGTTATAAAGCAAAAGTCTACTGCTAAGTACTATTTAGTAGCAATAAGAGAACAATTTAAATAAGAGCAATTTAGTTTGACGCTCATTCGGTTAAAAAAATGACAAAACTATAAACAAACCTCTGTAGGAGACCTGATGTCACATGCAGTCATGGCTGGACCGACAGGCTCATGAAGATGCTGAAAGACAAAAAAAGAGAAAGAAGGAATAATAAGACATTCAGCTGTGGGCTCAAAGCCTTAATAACTCTTCTGAAACCAAATTATGGGAAAATATACAGAGGTGTTATAAAGCAAAAACCTACTGCTAAGTCAAATACAAAGACATTTTGTGTCCTCATAAACCAAATCATGTCCTCATAACCCATGAGAAAACACACACAAGTGTTATAAAGCAATAACCTAGTGCTAAGTCCCATTTAGTAGCAATAAGAGAACTCAATTTAGTTTGACGCTCATTCGGTTAAAAAATGACAAAGCTATAAACAAACCTTTGTAGGAGATGTGATGTCACATGCCCTCATGGCTGGAGCGACAGGCTCATGAAGGTGCTGAAAGAAAAAAAAAGAGAAAGAAGAAATAATGAGACATTCAGCTGTGTAGTCAAAGCCTTAATAACTCTTCTGAAACCAAATTATGAGAAAACAAACACAAGTGTTTAAAAGCAAAAGTCTACTGCTAAGTAACATTCACAGGCATTTGTGTCTTCATGAACCAAATCATATCCTCATAAATTATGAGAAAACACACACAAGTGTTATAAAGCAATAGTCTACTGCTAAGTCCCATTTACTAGCAATAAGATAACTCAATTAAGTTTGATGCTCATTTGGTGCAAAAAATGACAAAACTATAAACAAACCTTTGTAGGAGATGTGATGTCACATACCCTAATGGCTGGAGCGACAGGCTCATTAAGGTGCTGAAAGACAAACAAAGAGAATGAAGTAATAATGAGACATTCAGCTGTGTAGTCAAAGCCTTAATAACTCTTCTGAAACCAAATTATGGGAAAATATACACAGGTGTTATAAAGCAAAAACCTACTGCTAAGTCAAATACAAAGACATTTTGTGTCCTCATAAACCAAATCATGTCCTCATAACCCATGAGAAAACACACACAAGTGTTATAAAGCAATAGTCTACTGCCAACTCGGATGTTAAATAATTTTGTGTCCTCATGAACCAAATCAAATCCTCATAAATTATGGGAAAACACACAACTGTGAAAAAGCAATAGTCTACTGCGAAGTCACATACAAAGACATTTTGTGTTCTCATTAAGTAAATTGTGTCCTCTTAACCCATGAGAATACACACACAAGTGTTATAAAGCAAAAGTCTACTGCTAAGTACTATTTAGTAGCAATAAGAGAACAATTTAAATAAGAGCAATTTAGTTTGACGCTCATTCGGTTAAAAAATGACAAAACTATAAACAAACCTCTGTAGGAGACATGATGTCACATGCCGTCATGGCTGGACCGACAGGCTCATGAAGGTGCTGAAAGACAAACAAAGAGAAAGAAGAAATAATGAGACGTTCAGCTGTATAGTCAAAGCCTTAATAACTCTTCTGAAACCAAATTATGGGAAAATATACACAGGTGTTATAAAGCAAAAACCTACTGCTAAGTCAAATACAAAGACATTTTGTGTCCTCATAAACCAAATCATGTCCTCTTAACCCATGAGAAAACACACACAAGTGTTATAAAGCAATAGTCTACTGCTAAGTCCCATTTACTAGCAATAAGATAACTTAATTAAGTTTGATGCTCATTTGGTGCAAAAAATGACAAAACTATAAACAAACCTTTGTAGGAGATGTGATGTCACATGCCCTCATGGCTGGAGCGACAGGCTCATGAAGGTGCTGAAAGACAAACAAAGAGAATGAAGTAATGATGAGACATTCAGCTGTGTAGTCAAAGCCTTAATAACTCTTCTGAAACCAAATTATGGGAAAATATACACAGGTGTTATAAAGCAAAAACCTACTGCTAAGTCAAATACAAAGACATTTTGTGTCCTCATAAACCAAATCATGTCCTCATAACCCATGAGAAAACACACACAAGTGTTATAAAGCAAAAGTCTACTGCTAAGTACTATTTAGTAGCAATAAGAGAACAATTTAAATAAGAGCAATTTAGTTTGACGCTCATTCGGGTAAAAAAATGACAAAAATAAAAACAAACCTCTGTAGGAGACCTGATGTCACATGCCGTCATGGCTGGACCGACAGGCTCATGAAGGTGCTGAAAGACAAAAAAAAGAGAAAGAAGGAATAATAAGACATTCAGCTGTGTAGTCAAAGCCTTAATAACTCTTCTGAAACCAAATTATGGGAAAATATACACAGGTGTTATAAAGCAAAAACCTACTGCTAAGTCAAATACAAAGACATTTTGTGTCCTCATAAACCAAATCATGTCCTCATAACCCATGAGAAAACACACACAAGTGTTATAAAGCAATAACCTAGTGCTAAGTCCCATTTGATAGCAATAAAAGAACTCAATTTAGTTTGACGCTCATTCGGTTAAAAAAATGACAAAACTATAAACAAACCTCTGTAGGAGACCTGATGTCACATGCAGTCATGGCTGGACCGACAGGCTCATGAAGGTGCTGAAAGACAAACAAAGAGAATGAAGTAATAATAAGACATTCAGCTGTGTAGTCAAAGCCTTAATAACTCTTCTGAAACCAAATTATGAGAAAATATACACAAGTGTTATAAAGCAAAAACCTACTGCTAAGTCAAATACAAAGACATTTTGTGTCCTCATAAACCAAATCATGTCCTCATAACCCATGAGAAAACACACACATGTTAAAAAGCAATAGTCTACTGCCAAGTCACATTTAAAGACATTTTGTGTCCTCATAAACTAAATTGTGTCCTCTTAACCCATCAGAAAACACACACAAGTGTTATAAAGCAAAAGTCTACTGCTAAGTCCTATTTAGTAGCAATAAGAGAACTCAATTTAGTTTGACGCTCATTCGGTTAAAAAAAATGACAAAACTATAAACAAACCTCTGTAGGAGACCTGATGTCACATGCTGTCATGGTTGGAGCAACGGGCTCATGAAGGTGCTGAGAGACAGAAGCAAAGCTGAAGTAATAAGATTATATTAGTAAATTACTTTATTTAAATTAAAATATACTCTACCTTGTAATGTTCCTGTCCATGGCGAGAAAGCCATGGCAAGTTATGTCCTCCATAATCGTATAATATTTCTTCACCTGCATCGATGTCCTTGATTGCAAACAAAAAAAAGATGTGGCTTTCCATCAACATCTAGAATTTTCCTCATTTTTGCATTTGGCTTCTCATCATCGTTAACAAGTCGACCGAGTGAGCCATTATCATAAGAGGCATCAATGCTATAGGGAAAAAACATTGACAACCGAGTGTTAAATTGGTTTCAGAGTAAAGAAATACGTTTAAAAAAATGCATCATGATGCAGAAGTGTTAACATACAGTAAAATTCAGGCTACTTACCAGTAGTTATGCCCTAGGTGGTTAAAAAAGTATGCATATTCATTTAATGTCTTCAAAATCCCCTTTCTCAATTAAAGTTCCTCTGTATTCAAGAATGAAGGAACCTTTTACAATAAGGGTATTTGCAAATACTCCCCGACCTGAATGACAAAAAACAACAGGCAACAGTTAAACATTTTTATTAAAAATATATATTTATTAAAGTATTTTTTTATTTAAAAAAAAAATCTGAAATTATGTTTTAATAATAAATATTTTTATTAACTTATTTATTATTAATTCAAGTAATTTTTATGGTGTGAAATTGAGAATCTCTCTGTTTGATTGTTGTTCAATTATATTCATTCTTATTATTATAGGGCAATAGCACATGTGCCACGATGATTAGACTACGTATAGTCTGTCAGTTCAAATCAGATTTTTGTGCATAATCAGTTTCTAGCTACATTCACATGTGGTTTAAAATCCTTTTCAAATTGCATTTCTGGAAATCAGTTTCAGTCCGAAAAAGATAGATTGAGTTTGAGTTTCTTTTGGCTAACATTACGTTCTTGCTCCACGTGAAACAACACATTTAAACGTAAACATGTCAGATGTCAATGCATATATTGTTGTCGGTCTGCTGGATTACTGAAAAGAGCCCCGTATTCCAGCCTCATACGCTTCAGCAGCAGTTTCATTAGACATAGTAATCCAGCGCATCGGCTACACGTCATGATTTTGTTAGAAAAATGTACATTGTTCAACTCTATACAATGTTTTTCTGACTGATCACCATTCTACGAGAGCGACAAAGCAGTGTGCTGTGGAATCCTTCTCACGGTACTGCGATGTCATACACCGGTCGGTTTGCACAGCCGTGCATAAAGTTTAACTCTACCTTGTCAATATAATGCCATTGTCATAGAAACCAAATCAGATACTGCAAAAAAACGAGTCACTGGATCTGAACAATTGCTGTACACAGTTTGGACAATCAATCATTTAAATTAGATTCCAATCTTCTATGCCCAAAAATCTGATTTGCGGTGACAGTCTGAACTAAGCTTAAGTTCTACAGAAGAGTGCAAACTAACTATAAATGGGGTTGATTTCATTTGCTAACATGAAAAAACTATAATTGTACAATATTCCATAACAATTGTTAATAAATGCTTGTTGTTTCTAATTGTAATTTCATGTATACCTTGAAGTAGCATTTGACCCTGACAGTTAGTGTAACTACATTAAATCCCTGGTGAATGGTCAGGAATATGGACTGAAAAAAAATCTTTAAAAAATATAGTAGAATTTAACTAATCAAGATAAGGTTTACAAAAAAACACTCACCTTTGGTGTATCGCTCTGATATTATGTTTTTGTCTTTCCCCATTTTCACATGGTGTATGGCATCTTTGAGAGGATTTAATCCTCTGCCACGTCTCATCATTCGACTCACTACAAAATACAATGCAAAGTCAATCTTTATAAACAGTATTATATTAATAACATGCTTAAGTTGTTTGTTGTTTGAAATACACTCCCTTTTAAACTCGTAGTTATTGAATGTTGAACTATTTTATCATTACAATTACATAAACCGCTCTACGAAATGTCCTACGTTATAAATCCCATATCAACCAGTTTAATTATAGATGAATAGACACGAAATAGCTTTTCATTATATCACATAAGCGATATATAATTACATAAATCACATTAAACATTTTTCACTCTTGAACTGACCAACGTGTGTGAATCAAGGTCGCTATGGGAGCGAGCAGCATCACGTGTTACAGAACGCATTAACCAGCAGTAACCAGCTAAACCTTCAAGCCGTCCCGTTACGATTATTTTAAATCACGCGACCAAGAGACATTTTGTGGACTTTATGCTTATTCTCTACAGTGTTTTATATTTGAACTTCGATAAATAATTAAATAAAAGTATATCGTATGAGTGTTTAGACGATCTGACATATTAGCAGTTTGCTCCGCACAAGGGGACGACACCACTTTTCCTTACATTTCTGAATAATTACCTTCATCTTTCTTAATAATTACATTCGATATCAACTTACTTTTCTACATCACATTTATGTAACATTAGAAGTTGATTCTAGAAGCTGCGGCATCTGAAGCTGCAGCTTCTCATAGGGCATCAATACACTTTTATATTACATTAAAACAAATCACATTAAATAAATATTTGACATCTGAAATTAACATCGACAAATGGCGCCAGTTGTACATAACTAACTCGAAATACCAACAAGGACAGGAGAAGGTCGATTTAAGTCGATTAAAATAAGAATAAAAATATGACGACACTCTTTTACATCCATTAAGGGGATAAGCCACGAATTTCTAACATGTAAAAATATAAAGATATTAAGGACTTACTTCTCTTCGAAGACTCCGTTGTTCACTCCGGTGCGGCGACTCTTCATTTGGGCAGCCAACGCGCGAACTGCGTAGCTGGTAACTTCCGCCAAACGCTTATGGCGCGAATGTGTGTGTAATTTGGCGCCAGGTGTATAACTTTGCAATACCAAATCCCTCCTACAGGGGCACTGTTTTAAGTTTACGCAGACACATCATGGTTTAAAAGACCATATTTATAAAGCTACTAAAAAGGGTAGGTAATGTAATAGAAGTAAAATAGTAACACTAATCAATAAACTACTGCATTTAGTAATCATAAACACATTAATAACAATTTTATTAATTATTTGTTAATAATTATGACAATTTAAATTTCCAGAATTAAGAGACCACTAAAAATGGCCTCATAAACCGATTGGTCTCATAATGCTGGTATGTAAACCTGAAAATTGGTTTCATAAACCACATATGCCAACACACACACACACACACACACACACACACATAATCAGGGAGTGAGTCTAAGGCATTTCCATGGCAACAACTGCAGGCAACTTCCAGTTTTGGTTCACTGATGTATTTAATAATAATTTAGCCTCCTATACTTCTCTCATATTCTCCTGTTCTCTCCTGGTGGACTTCAATCGGGTTTTCTCTTCACAGAAAAACAATGAACGTTAATTAACCACCAGCCGTGAACATCAATACATCCCAGCACACACACGTCCACCTAAAATATATTCTGCCTTCTTTCAATTTTCTATGTTGCTTATAACTACCCTTACATATGGGATGTTTGAACATGAACGATACCTCAAAACTGTGCGTTTTCTACATCCCGATTTTCACTTTCTGGATGAGAGTCCAAAACATCACAGAGGCAAGAGAGCGAGGTTCTTTTGACTTCTTAAGCAACCACTCTTAAATCTCAAAAAACAAAGAAACATATAAATATGGCAGGGAGTTTATCTTCAGCTGGCAGTAAAATGTTTATGTGACTGAAAAGTGTTTGTGTGATTAAAAAGGCGGAGCTCCTCCCGAGCGATAAACCGTGAGGTTCCGCTAACCTTCTTAATTTCCTCTCATCTCTCGCTCACTTCGTCTCGGCATTGCTGTTTAGCATCCTTAGAGAGAAAGACTTTTGATATTGATATTTCATTTGTTTACTTACATATACTTTATTTTATATTTCATTCTATATTTATGCCTTACTCAGCACCTTAGTTTAATTTGACTCTAATGTTTGTACTATTGTATGTCTTTTGTCATATGTTCAACGCTTTGGCAATATTGTAAGAACACGCAATCATGCCAATAAAGTACTTTAAAATTGAAAATTAAGAGAGAGACAGAGAGATAGCGAGAGAGATAGTGAGAGAGAGAGAGATAGTGAGAAAGATAGTGAGAGAGAAAGAGACAGAGAGAGAGAGAGAGAGGGAGAGAGAGAGAGAGAGAGAGAGAGAGAGCGAGAGAGTGAGACAGAGAGGGTGAGACAGAGCGATAGAGAGATAGAGAGTGAGAGTCGCACACTGGGTCTGTACATGGTCAATGGTAGACTACGAGGAGATTCATACGGTAGGTACACCTATAGTTCTAAACTGGTTAACAGTACGGTAGACTATTTCATCACGGATCTGAATCCTAACAACCTCAGAGCATAAAAGTGGAGACAAATTCGACCCTAATAATTACCGCGGAATATGTGTAAACAGCAACCTAGTTAAACTCCTCTGTAACATTCTTAACAGCAGACTTCTCCAATATCTAGACAACCAAAACATCCTGAGAAAATGCCAAATTGGTTTCCAACCCAAATACCGCACATCCGATCATATATACACTCTTCGTACCTTAATTGACAAAGAAACAAACCAAAAGAAAAGAAAGCTCTACTCATGCTTAGTTGACTTCAAAAAAGCTTTTGACTCAATCTGGCATGAGGGACTTTTTCTTCAGTTGATTCAATGTGGCATTGGAGGAAAAACCTACGACATCATCAAATCAATGTACACCAATAACACATTTGCAGTTAAAATTGGCAACAAGCACACAGACTTTCTCTCCCAGAGTTGTGGAGTGAGACAGGGCTGTAGTCTAAGTTCTACACTATTTAACATTTACATGAATGAATTAGCTGGAGGGGGGGCACGGTGGCTTAGTGGTTAGCACGTTCGCCTCAAACCTCCAGGGATCCAACTGATCTCACAACTAACTCTACAACCCCAAACATGCCCAAGTCAACCCCAAACCCCAGCCAGACTAAACCAAATGATGAAAAGACAAAAAGAGAAATATCTCAAACACTGGACAGAAGCAACAGCTCAGCAAAGTAAAGTGGAATGCTATCTGTCACTAAAGAGAGAATATAAAGTGTCAGAATACCTCACAAGCGTATCAGACCCTAAACTAAGAAAAGTGTTGAGCATGTACAGACTCAGTGATCACCAGCTCACTGTAGAGACGGGCAGACACAGACACACATGGACACCGAGAGAAGAGCGACTGTGTCCACACTGCACACACAATCAAGTGGAAACAGAGCTGCACTTTCTCCTCTCCTGTCCCAACCAGTGTTGGGTGTAACTAGTTACTAAGTAATTAGTTACTGTAACTTAATTACTTTTCCCTTGAAAAATTTAAGTAAGGGATTACTCTTATTTTTCCTGTAATTTAATTACAGTTACTTTTGATGCAATTAACTAAATACTTTGTGTAATTTATGCGTGTGCAATAGTGGAATTGACATCAAAATTCAAAGTTTAACTTTAAAATCCATGCTTTAATGTATAATTCTGACATTTGTAATACTTTATGTAGTTTTATATAATTTATTTGAATGAATTAAATAAGCCGTTTCATGTCTATGCTTGAATCACTTAGCTAATCAAGGTTGATGTAGGATAGAGAAAGTAATTAGTAATAAGTAACTAAATACTTTTTGGACAGAGTAAGTTTTACAGTAATCTAATTACGCTATTGAATATGTAATAAGTAACTAGTAATTAATTACTTTTTCAGAGTAACTTACCCAACACTGGTCCAAACTACACACACATCACATTTACATTTACATTACATTAATCAAGAGAAAACATACATCAGAGAAACATTCTTCCCCCAGTTTACAAACTTACACAAAGACTTTGACCAGTTTCAACAAAAGGACAAGATCTCATACATACTGGGAGAAAAGTCAAGAAGCTCAAACCTGCTGCAAGACATGTCAAGTCCTGCCACGACCAAAGAACAAGCAGCACAACACAACACAACACTGACAGGACAACACACACAAACTGACACTATCACCCTCATTGATAACTGTTTTTCTGTTTATATTGAGATGTATATATATAGATTTTTACTTATAGACTTTCTTTTTATTCTATCTTATTTTTATCTAAATCTGTATTTGTGCATGTTTATATTTAATCTTGTGCTTTGGCAATGTAAATTTTCTTTTATCATGCCAATAAAGCTCCTTTAAATCTTGAATCTTGAGTGAGACAGAGCGATAGAGAGAGAGAGACAGATAGAGAGAGACAGATAGAGCAATAGAGAGCGAGAGAGAGAGAGAGAGAGAGAGAGAGAGAGAGTGAGACAGAGCGATAGAGAGAGAGTGAGACAGAACGATAGAGAGAGAGAGTGAGACAGAGCGATAGAGAGAGAGAGTGAGACAGAGCGATAGAGAGAGAGAGTGAGACAGAGCGATAGAGAGAGAGACAGAGCGATAGAGAGAGAGAGTGAGACAGAGCGATAGAGAGAGAGAGAGAGAGAGAGAGCGATAGAGAGAGAGAGCAATAGAGAGAGAGAGAGAGAGAGAGTGAGTGAGTGAGACAGAGCGATAGAGAGAGAGAGAGAGAGAGAGAGAGAGAGAGAGAGAGAGAGAGATAAAGAGAGAGAGAGAGAGAGAGAGAGAGAGAGAGAGAGTGAGAGAGTGAGAGAGAGAGTGAGACAGAGAGTGAGACAGAGCGATAGAGAGAGAGAGTGATAGAGAGAGAGACAGAGCGATAGAGAAAGAGAGTGAGACAGAGCGATAGAGAGAGAGAGTGAGACGGAGCGATAGAGAGTGAGACAGAGCGATAGAGAGAGAGAGAGAGAGACAGAGACAGAGACAGAGAGAGAGAGAGAGAGAGAGAGAGAGAGAGAGAGACAGAGCGCTAGAGAGTGAGACAGAGCGCTAGAGAGTGAGACAGGGCGATAGAGAGAGAGAGAGTGAGACAGAGCCATAGAGAGTGAGACAGGGCGATAGAGAGAGAGAGAGTAGGGCGTGAGGTGGCGAGTAATTCTGCCTTCTCACAGGCAGATTGTCATTCTTCAAAATTCGACTAAAATAATCTGAAATTGCTTACTTAAAAATAATTTTTACTATGTCTTGAAAGAACATTTCAAACATTTCATATTGGCATTGTCCTATTATTCTAGGTGTTGTAAAAAGGGATGGGGCTCTTCATTATTTTTCAAGGTCAAAGTCTCTCTTGTGCTGTATCATTAGCCGAAGTCTGGTAGATTTCAGATAAACACACAAGAACAAATTGTCCAGTTATCCCCAAAGTGGGTTACCGCAGATATCTGTGCTGTTTTTAGATTCCCCAACCCATCCGTGCATTCTTCTTCAAAACACATGCGTATTGTCAGATCTCAATGTTAAAATGCAATCCATTAAGCTCCTTGGCTTGACTATATAATTCTTATTTTTATAAATGATATCCACTGGACAATTGTTAATATGCTTCTCCTTCTTCTCAACTTCCTTGCATTTGCATTCGTTTATTTCATGGAGAGAATTTATCTGAACAGTCTACAAGGTCATTTTGTTTTCTCATCATGACAGTTTCTGTAGAATTGTTTCTGAAATGACAAAGTTGAAAACCAGCGCTCTGCCCACACCTGACATTTCCTCATTTCCTCTGCTCCACTTTTTATTTCTCTCCCTCTCAGAAGGAAAATAGAACAGCGTTCTCCCATGAGCCTTCTGGGCCAGACAGAAGATTTATTACCTGAGTCGCTACCTGAATGATGGATGGAGCACTATGGTTTGGTTATTTTAGATGGTAGGATGCCCAGAAGAGAACACGCAGGTAAAAAGGAAACAGGGTTTTAGTGCGCTGGATGCATCGCGATAAATCTGTGTTATCTGTCCCAAAATCATATAAGCAACTGATCAAAAGTTAAGGGTATTTACTCATTTTTTTATGTTTCTTCCACATTTTAGAATTTAACAAAACTATAGAACAGATGGAACTAAGAGAATTTTTCAGAATAAAAAAATTTGAATCTATTTTTAACATCTTCTGTCTTGTCAGTTTTGTGTAAAATGTTATTTTTTATTGTAGTCAATTAAAAATGTGCTAGTTGATTTGGAAAGGTGCTAACTTTAGCCTGCTAGCACTGAAATTATAATCCGACCCTCAGTGTGGTTTGCGTCTAAAACCACGCCTCCTCCAAAATCCACGTAACGTTTTACAAACTAAATCCATTAGATTCTTCTGGAAGCATGTACATTCCTTTCCAAAAGAAAGAGAGCAACCATGGTATCGCCCTGCCGCCGCAGTCTCCTTCGTGTAAAAGCTGAACCAATGTTAATTCAAGTTTTCATCTTTCATGATCCAGACGTTTTTCCTCACAGTTTTTCAAAAACTGACAGTTAAATTACCGTTCTTTACGTATATTAAAAATATATATTTAAAATACACTTAAACCTAAGAGAAACATAAACTAAAGCATCTTTAAAAATATAGCTTTTTTTAGGGAATTTGAAAATGATATCAAAGTAAGGTCAAAGGTCAAACTTTTTAAAAGTTTCTTGGTTCCATTTTTGATATATGTGTGTAAAAGACCACCCACTGGCCCAACAACGGAATCCAATATCGTGGTTGAAGGGATCTCGTGTTCTACTTCTCCTCAGTGATTTCTACATAAAGTTATTCAAGAACTGTTTGAAAATTAATTTCAATTTGTATGACTCTGTGGTGAAGACCGATCTGACTCCAATTTCAATATAATATAAAACAACTTATATGTCATTTCAAATGTATCTGTTGATAAGTGTTAATTTATCTATAAATCTTCATATTTTAATATTTATTATATATATAGTTATTCCTTCGATTGGGACCTGCAGTCGCTCAGAGTCTCACGCCGGCTGGGCTCATGGATCTCACGGACACAAAACGGTCAGTACCAATCTCTAGTCAGAGGTTGTCAGGTAAACTAATATCATTAAGTTTGGCCACGATATGCTTGCTCAGAAACATAACAATAGTTATTTTAATCACGATCATGCAACTTGCTAGGCCAGATGATAGGTGGAAATCTTGTGAGCTTTAGCAATGCTCCTTTTAAAAAATCTAGTATAAACTAGCCCTACCTATCCTGACACATCGATTTTGCGGCAACAGAACAGGTTCCTTTCAATCTACTTGTAATAACAAACTTTGAAGAATTCAGATAATATCAACAATAACAATTTATTATACCAGGCAGGCACAACATTAATCAAAATCATAGAATGCATATACAAAGAAATTCCTGATGTACTAAGCAAAGATTATTAACTTAGTATAAGAATAAAATAAAACCACAAAGTTTATCATACCTGGCAAAATCGAGACACACAGTTGCAGTGTGGGAAGTTCTGCTTACAGATGCTTCAAAATCGAGATGCACAGCTGCAATGTGGGAAGTTCTGGTTACAGAAGCTTCCTTGAGTCTTTTGCCAATTCACCTTATATACCCAGATGTAACAAACATTTACATTTACATTTACATTTAGTCATTTAGCAGACGCTTTTATCCAAAGCGACTTACAAGTGGGGTAGATAATGGAAGCAATTAGGACAGCATAAGTACAACAAAAGCATAAGTGCAATCAAAAAGAAGACTAGTCTCATACAGCCTAACACAGTATACGGACACATTCATACATTTTTTTTTTCTTTTTTAAAGTAGAGAAGAAAAGTAGAGAAGAAAAGAGTAGAGAAGAAAAGAGTCAGAACAGATCAGTCAGATATTGGCGGAAGAGATGTGTTTTCAGGCGTTTCTTAAAGATGGCTACAGAATCTGCAGATCTTGTAGCAGTGGGCAGATCATTCCACATAGGTGGAACAGATCCGGAGAAGGTGCGCGAGAGAGATTTTCTACCTTTATGGGATGGCACCACAAGACGTCGTTCGTTTGCAGAGCGTAGGGATCTGGCAGGTACATATGTCTGCATTAACGATTTAAGATAAGGTGGTGCCGAAACAGTAGTAGTCTTGTAGGCCAGGAGCAGAGTCTTGAATTTGATGCGAGCGACTACGGGAAGCCAATGTAGCTTAATGAGTAGAGGAGTGACGTGTGCTCTCTTTGGTTCATTAAAGATAACTCTTGCCGCAGCATTCTGGATCATCTGTAGAGGTTTGGTTGTGCAAGCTGGAAGTCCTCCCAGTAGTGCATTGCAGTAGTCCAGTCTGGCCAGGACAAGAGCCTGGACAAGGATTTGTGTAGCATGCTCTGATAGGAAGGGTCTAATTTTCCTGATATTGTAGAGGATGAATCTACAGGACCGGGCGGTGGTGGCAACTTGATCCGTGAAGTTGAGCTGATCATCGATCACCACTCCCAGGTTTCTTGCTTTTCTGGAAGGTGTGATGGTTGATGAGCCCAGTTGAATGGAAAGGTTGTGATGAGTCTTCGTGTCAGCCGGGATTACAAGCAGTTCTGTTTTTGGAAGGTTCAGCTGCAGGTGATGGGCGTTCATCCAGAGCGAGATGTCGGCTAGGCAAGCTGAGATGCGTGCAGAGACAGTCGGATCGTCAGGGCGAAAAGACATGTAGAGTTGAGTATCATCCGCATAGCAGTGATAGGAAAAGCCATGTTTCCTAATGACAGAGCCAAGGGATGTCATGTATACAGAGAATAGCAACGGACCAAGCACTGAGCCCTGAGGCACACCTGTGTCGAGATGATGGGACTCCGACACCTCACCTCTCCAACAAAGCCAATGGTCAGCGAGAAACTTGGTTTGTTTGTTTTCTCGTCAGTGAAGAGAACATCAAATGAGATCTCAATCTACATATAAACAGGATTCCATGAGAAAGTCACACCTCTTTGAGGAGTGCAGGTGATGGATTAGAGTTAAACAGTTATGATATACTCTCTGTTAGATTTGAAACAACTAGACCTTTTTACCCATCGCACCATGACCTTTAAAACCATACCAAACATGATGTTCAAATCTTCATAACATGACAAAACATTATAAACACAATATGGAATGTGTAAGCACTTTTCCAATGATCAAGGCCTGAATAGATGAAGGGGATGAGAGAGGTGTGATAAGAAGAGTTCAGTTCATGGACATCAACCCCTGATGGGAGGAAAGGATATCATTCGTCACGATATAGCAACAAATGGTGTTTGATTATTTTGTGTCCCAGCTTTACAAACAACCTTAATTATTTGCACTTTTCCAGCTGCCTTACATGTGAAATATATTATATTGGCTGCTTTTCTTCATTATTTGGTTATCATTACAATATGTGCGTTTCATAACTAAATGGGGTTTTCTCACATAATTAATGTCATTCATTTTTAAATAAATGTGTGATGAGCCAACTATTTATTTTGCCATTTGCTCTCAACACACTGAACTTCTATGTATATGTATATCCTTTCTGCATTTGACAGAATTTCTTTCTTACTCTAGCCATATTTGTAACATCCTTTTCATCGACCACGCCCCCAGCACCAGAGCCATCTACCTGCTACATCTTTTCTCAATCACCGAACTTTTAACCCCAGAACATTACCCATCATGCACTACACCCCTCTGCCATCATTGTTCTCCCTGCACCTGACTTCCATTACACTCCACCTGAACCCCATCCCATGGACACTATATATATTATACCTTTGGTCATGTTATTGGTCCAGTCTAGTTGTATTCTGTCTAGTCTATATTCCTTGGATTGTCTTTGATTTTTTTGCACCAAGCTATTCCGTGGATGTTTTTTGTTGGATTATGGTTTGCCTGTGAAAACCCGTAGATTATTATTTGGATTTTTACTCTGTTCCCTTGGATGTTTACTTTAAGTGCTCTGCATAGTACTTTATTTGCCAGGGCTCATTAAAATCCACCCTTTCCACTCCAGCTCTCTGTGTGGCATCCTTACTAATCCTAACCTAACCTTGACATAGTGTTAAAATTGTTGAATGTATAAAAGTAAAATTCCTCCGTTTTCACTACATTCAGTCACTGATGTAAACATTAGACGTGTCAACGTTCGGATGAACATTTGTAACTGTTTATGTATCTAATGATGTTCACCTGTAACATACTTTGTAATAATCCAACGTAATGGGTATGATCAATAGGCTTTAAACTTGTCTTGTTTAAGTTTCCCAGATACACACAGCCCATGCTGCACCTAACCTACATATGTTCCGTATGAACACAAACACACAAGACCATCTGTTCACAGAACTTCACACATATATAGACACAAATGTGTATTCAAGAGTCTTGCACTCTTTCCCGCTTCCCACTAAAAACAGACAAACACATTATATTCAGTGGTTTATTCAGACATGTGTTAAAGCTATCACTCAGCCTCCTTCATGTTCTTCAGACAAAGGCGACAGCTGTTCTGTTCCACATCATCATGTTCACATTTTTAAAAAACATTTTTGAAAAATTTTGATCACCAACAACATCGACTTCCATTGTCTGAACACAAAACCACTGAAACATTTCTCAAAATATCTTCTTTTATGTTACAGATTTTGAACTATCAGGAAAGATTCACTTTCATTTTCTGTGTGTGTGTGGGTGTGTGTGTGAACATCACATAAATAGTCTATAATGTGTTACGAGTTGGGCTGATGATTCAGACATCCCGTCTGCAAATGTGAGTCAACATCTCATTCACACATAAATCAACAGATGCTTGCATACGCACTCAACCTCAAACATCACTTTCTTATAACCAGCCTGTCAAACACGCTGCATGTGTCCTGAGCTCGCCAAGAAGCCATGTGGAGAAATTCACTGAATATTAAAAGAGGACGAGAAACCTTCCAATCAGATTCCCCATACGTCATTTAGATCGACAGCTCGGGAGAATCTCCAGGCGTCCCCCCAGTCACGCTGAGACCCCTGAACAAGTGTTAAAGATAAAAAGAGAGACGCTGGAGATGATTAGAGCTGTGAGGATGATGGGTCAATTACACGACAAAACAAAGCTAGAGATTTGTGACAAACACTCCAACTGTATGTAGTGTATCAGTCTGAGGACACGTCGACATTCTTCTTATTCACATACTGTACTTTATTCTCCCACCACATTAACATTCAGTGTTTATTAAAGAGATGAATGAGGAGTTGGATGAGGGGATTTCTCAAGCCCTGGGGCGGACATATTAAACACTGCCTTAATAAATATTTTATTGAACCCATTCATGCGCTCGGGCTAGTCTGGTATGTATTATATTCACAACACTTTTGTGTATCATCATCCCTCAATGTGATTTTGACTGTGCCCATGTTCCACAATACTTCAAAATCTGTTTTTGGCAGCCACATCACACCATAACCAGCCCACACTAGTAAACATGCTTCAACATTTTGGTGGTGTTGTTTTCGGCATTTTAATTTTGAGTGTAATTGGTTTGAAAAAGATCCCATTTATGGGTTAACATAATGCTTGCCCTACATGCCATGCTAATCATGAAGATCGGAAATGCATAAGGTCACTCTACTTATATATATATATATATAAATATATTGCAACGTTTTGAGTAGTATACACTACTATACAGTATATACAGTGTATATATATATATATATATATATATATATATATTATACTGTATGGTGTGCTGTTGTAAACACAGATCAAGACAACGCATAATCTATATTGTGGAGACAGCGACCTCTGGTGGGCATAAAGATTTATGGATGCGAGAAGCATGTGCCTCATTCTTTTAATAAATGTGTAGCTCAGTCATGAGTGCCAGTTCATGAAAAACATCACTAATGAGGGGCTGGAGGGATATGGGTTGCAATATAAGGGATAATAACAACAATAAAAAATCCGTTTTATTTTTTCCAAAATTCCGTAATCTCTGTTTAATTTTTTTTAGTTCTGTGTTTTCCGTCCTTCACTATTTAATAGTACCAGATTTGCCCACATAAAAAAATTTGTTCAGTATACTACAGTATTCACTTGTAAACTATATTAACAATCCTGCAGTAGATACGTTGAACCATACAGGGAAAAATAAAACATCTTTTGTTTTTTAAATCTATCTAAATGTAAGAAAAAAAGTTCTAACTTGACTAGCACATTAACTGTTGTTTACTAAAGTAAATAATTTACTCAGTAAAAAAATCAAGAGGGATGGTGTGGTAAACCGAACTTTTATTTTGACGTGTCGCCGCAAATGGTGTTTGACAGTTGCTTTTTTCAATTCTGACATGACACAGGAACAGTTCATGTGCAAGCGTTCTCTGAAAGCTCCACGAGCACACGCAAAACAATTGCAGATTTTTATATTTAAACACGATTTAAATATTTGTAAAGTAAATGCACAATTTGAATTTGAAGTTTGTTCCTACTTTTTGGTTAAGAAATAATATATTGGCCAGATTCTGTGCCATTCCGCGTTTTACATCAAACATGCATGGATTCCGCGATTCAATCATAGGCCCCTAAACATGGTTGCCAGTATGTTGTATTTTAACATTTTTCCCCCTTAAGACACCCAAAGTTCTTTCCTACATTTAAACATGCTGAGTTTGTATTTTAAACTGCACAACAACAACATCGGTGCATTGTAAGGTGTCGCAGCAGGCTTTTCTACATTCAAACATGTTCATTGCTTGTATTTTGAAACTGCACAACAAAATAGGGAAATTCTGTGAAACAACATTTACCTACATCGGCGCTGTACTCCGCCCTGGCCTGTGTACTTTTTAAATAGTGGTCATATTCGTGCTAGCGAAATGTCAGAAATGAAACTAATAAACGTTATCATTCGTCATCGTTCTGTTCACCGCGCCTCACATGAGAGATCGCTTGCGAGTCGCGCAACTCGCCTGTGTTCACACCAAACGCGAGTAATATCTTCATTATTTTCGCGTGGGTGATGCGAAAACTCTTCGCGAGAATTCATAGCTTGAGTTTAAAATGTTCAACTTGTGCTGAAGAACGCCTCATCCCTAAGAATGACACAGACACAGAAGTGCAGTTCGATCAGAGTCCAACGTTATTGTATTGAGGACCAATATTTATATGCATAAAACAGGAAGAAACTTTAGTCATGGAAAAGTACCAGACCTCTGTTTTATGTTATTTAGTCAAGACAGCATGTATTTAGTTCCATGTTCTTCATCATCTAGAACATTCAAGACATTATTTTAGCAGGGTCAGCACTTGACAGAATTAACGACGAGGGTAGACGTATATCGTGGGTATTACCCATCTCGAGCATGATATATTGTCTAGAAAGATTAGTATATACTTTCCCATAGTATGTAGACATTCCAGATAATGTGTGGGACAGTGGCAAAACCCAAATTCTCAAATATCACCCTCATGAAAGAAATACAGTAGAATATTTACTGTAGTATAATATAGACATTAATTATAGATTTTGTACATTCTGTATTATTTAATATAATGAACTAGAAATGTAATTAAATGCCTTTTTAAACGGTAAGGTTTTATTTAGTAGGCCTAAAGATTTTCACTTTACCAAGTCTACTATGCTATGCTTCATACAGTATTTTGTAATATTAACTGAATGCCATTAATAAATGTGACCTAACGTGCTATTTTAGGACCAGTAAACACAGAGGCATCTTTCGGGAATACGGGATGTGTCTCCGGGAATGCGCGTGAACTCATCCAGATTCACCCCCACCCGCCTCGAGACCGCCTACGCACGCGTGGAGGAAACCGACCGGACGAAATCGATTCCACGAGACACCGAAAGTTACCAAAACTCGAAAAAACAGGTTTGGACGAGATTTGTCGTGCATCGGCATTCACGGTAAGCGATATGTCTGCCATTAAAGCGCGCATAAGCGAAGCGAGGTTATTATCTTATATGTGGTTGTTATGTCGGGATAACGAAGATGACAAAAACAGAGATCGAGTTCGTGGGGGTTAAACTCGGCACTGTTGCGAAACATTCAAGTCTTTATGGGAACCCTTTTGGTTTTAGTGCATTCAGTACATCGAGTTAGTTGTTACCCTAATGCGACAGTGTGTGAGACTGCAGCCTGATAGATTTGATATGTTTTGTTGTGTTGTGTTGTGTTGTGTGGTGTGGTGTATGTATATATACGCGCTGATGGGTTCACAAATGCCTTCTGTGTTCATCATACATCTGAAGACTTGCGTTAGATACGTGCTGTGACGTCACATCCATAGTTAACGCTACAGACTCACGTTTCTTCTGTAAAACATGTGTGATTCAAACTGTAGAGCCCTAAATTTGTTATTTGTGTAAAAATGATTATAACGTGTTGCAATTTATATAACATACTCTTCATTTGATATATTCAGCCACATCGTAAATGAAAAGTCAAACATTTCAGAAAATTTATTTTTAGGCGATTTGGATATAGTTTATTTATTTCTTTAGTTGACAGGGACATTGTACATTAATAAAACATTCCCCTAAATGTACCAGAAGTACCCAAAGGCTATTTTTCATCCATAGTCCCTGGACAAGGTGTAACAAGTCACCCTTAAGAACATTTAATTAAAAATACATACTAGAAATTTTAATAATTACACAATACAAATCATACAGTACTTCATATATATATATATATAGTAAGTGTCTTTGATTCTGGTTGTAATATAAAATCTCTCTAGTTCACTCTTTTATTTGCACTTGTTTAGGGGGTCTGTTCTTTATAGTCTTCAGAGACCAATGCATGTAATCTAGAAAGCAGTTAACAATCTTTGAAACTGCCTTGTGTTGTTGTTTTGACATGTTAGTGATGTCTTTCAACGCTGTGGACTCAATATGATGATGTGTGTCACAACTAGAGGTGTGACAATGTATCTTGACCTTATACAAATTGACTATATGTATCTATATGTTTTACATTATAACATCTGTTTAATCCTGTCGGTTGAGCTGCTAACACATGACCTTCGTCAACATATCATGTTTTGTGTTTGTTTCATTTTGTGTTTTTACTGCTCCACCAAGCCCTCTCTTAACTTTTATAATTCCTTTCTTGATCTTCTATTCAAACTTCAATTTTAACACCTATTCAGTTTTTATAACTATACATACAAAAGGTTTCATTAAACCATGAATGTTGTCAATTCTTTAACGGAATAACAAGGCTTTGTGATCGTGTACCCAGCTTTGTGTATCGAATCGAGAGCTTAATGTATCATCACACCCATAATCGAATAGCAAAATGTAAATAGTGTAGATTTAGGACGATATTTTTTTAATATGACGAGTGTTTTATTGTTGAGCTGCTTACACCTAACACGTGGAATAAATGTGAAGAAGTTTGTAAGTTAACTTTCTTAATACTAATTTCATGAAAACATTTTTTTTTGTATTTTTCAGATTTACCCAGTTTGCAATAACAAGGGTCAGTTAAACTTTGAATGTTGTCAATTCTGTAAAAAGGGTTATGCACAACAACAACAACAACAAAACATCATTGAAAAATGTTTATTGTTTGAAAATGAATCTTATTTGAGTTTCAGATTTTTCTTTTTTCAATGTCTTAAACATAGGAGGAAACGTCCGTATTGTGGACCCAGAATGGTATATTAGATTGACTCATGATGTTATGGTAACAGAAGATTGGAAAGGATGTGGAGTAATTCTTTAGTTTTTGTCCCCCCACAGGAGCCTTTTGGTCCCTTAGTGTTTATTATGGTATGCTGAGAGACAGGGCAGTAGCCATGCGTGGGAGTTTGCCGTTTTTGGTGTGTGTGCTGTTCATGTGTGTTTTGGATGAGACGTCGGCGTGTCTCATCATCAGCGAGGTGAACTGTGATAACCCCAGCCATGACACTCAGGAGTTCGTGGAGTTGTACTCCGAGGGCACGGATTCCACTTCTCTGGATGGGTACACGCTGGTATTCTACAACGGCAACGGAGACTTCGCTTACCGCATCATCAACCTCACCGGGCATCACACAGACAAGCAAGGCTACTTTTTAGTTGGATCCTCGGAACTGACGCCCCGTCCTGCCATCTCTCTCCCGACCAACTCGATTCAAAACGGACCGGATGCCATCGCACTCTACGGGCCCAACTGGGCACCGGTCCTTGTGAACGCACAGGTTTCAGGAGTGGGTTTGTTGGATGCAGTAGTGTACACTTCCCGTAAATCCACAGAGGGTGCCGATGGGCTCGCGTCGGTTCTGACTCCAGGCTCGGTCCCATACGTGGAGGATGAAAAGGCTCTGGAGGGCGATGAATCTATTCAGCGCTGCTGGCAGTCCAACAACCTCTGGACGTTTCACACCGGACCGCCGACTCCTGGAGGGGTCAATCATTGCCCTGCGCCAACCCCCGGCCTCGTGTGGATCAATGAGGTCGACCTCGGTGGAACAGACAAACGGGGAATGGTAGAACTTCATGTTGGCGTGGCAGCAGGATCCTTTTCTGTGGTACTTTATGACATCAGCACTGATCTTATTAGCACAAGTGTGGAGTTGAGCGTGAAACAGGCCGGGATCTTTACTGTGTCTGTGGATACTAGCCGTTTCACAGGTGAGGCTTGTGAAACCCATTTTTATTCACCCGACCTGTATTTGACTCTTTCTTGAGTGAAACACAAAAGAAGATATTTTGAGAAATGGTTTTGTATTCATACAATGGAGGTCAATGGAGCTCAGTGTTGTTTGGGAATCAAGATTCTTCAAAATATCTTCTTTTGTGTTCTGTAGAAGAAAGAAAGTCATATAGGTTTGGAATGATTGACATGACGTTGATCAAAGGGTGAAAGATTTTATACTTTCTAATAAACTGTCCCTTTACACCCATTTAAAGGAGCATGTCCAGACAATCACAATATACAGCATTTACAGTTATCAGCTGTGACCATTTTAATGTCAAATCTATTTAATCTTTCAGTGCAACAAAGTGTAGGTCTGGCCGTTTATAAAGGCCTGGCATCAAACTTTCCAAAGGACGGCCCACTCAGCCCCCAGCAACCAATCGATGCCTTTGTTCTTAGCGACACAACCAACATGCCCAGTGACAACCTCATGGAGATGCTGATTCCTGGGAGGAAACCAGTTATAGTCACAGAAAGGTAGTATGTGTGTTTATGCACTGCTGATGTAGTTTTTGTTTATTTATTAACACGTGTGTTTTCACCCTGCAGTCTTCAGACATCAGGTTTCTCCGGCAGCCGCTGCGGCATTGCAGAATGGACGAGAGATCCAGGTCTGTTTGTGAAGAGACCCCCGAGTCACGGAAAACCCAACGACTGCTCTTGGTTTCAGTCTTGTCCTCGTAACATCAGTAGGTATCTTTTAAGTTCTTTCAAAGCAAAACAGCATTTTTTATTACACAGATCATTTGGGTCTGATACATGTTTACAATATTTACATTAGGGTTGAACAATATCGACAAGTGAATTGCTAACTGAATCCACAACTTAACGTTTGTAAAACCATTTCAAATATATTAATTGAAGGACTAAATATTATCAAAGATATATTTTTCATCCTTTTTAAACAACAAAAACATTGGTCTTTCCTTCTGGCCAGCTTCTATGGCTATCAGTCCAAATCTGAATTCTGTGCTATGAATGATTTCAAGAAGTACTTTAGATGATCATAGAGTTCAGACTGAAACGCTTTTCCATAAATGTGATTCCAATAAGATTTCAAACCACGTATTAATGTAGCTTTTTTCTTTGGTATTCACACTTTCTAAACATGATCAGATTTCAATCGGATATGCAGAAAAATCTGATTTCAACAGACAGTCTGAAAATGGCCTAAGCTGTCTGCACTCAGCTTTTTGTTTCAATTTTTTAGTGTTAAATTTATTATTATTGCAAGATAGATAAAAAAATAGTTAGCAAACCATAGATATTTGCATATTGCGATATTCATATTTGCAATATTCCAGTAATTGTATTATTATTATGTTGTAGCCATAATCTACAGTACATGTTGGAATTTCAACATTTTTTTTAATGTAAAAAAGAATGTTGATGTAATAATGATTTGATCCCCTGCTGATTTTTGTCTATAATATTTATGATAGAGACAGAATATACCAAAAATCAGGTGGAAAATTTTTCTATAAAGGTTACAAATTGATTTGCATTTCAGTCAGTGAAAGTATTTGATCCCCGAACAAAACCTAAGCCTGTACTTGGTGGAGAAACCCTTGTAGGTAAGCACAGAGGTAAAACATTTCTGATAGTTGGTCATTAGGTTTGCGCATGTTTGAGACATTAAGTCCACTCCTCTGTCAATCTTTAAGGTTTCTTGGCTGTTGTTTTCGCCTCCTTCACAGATGTTCTATAGGGCTAGGGTCTAGAGGCTGGCGAGGACATTTCATGTGCTTGTACTCAAGCCACTCTTTGGTTATCTTGGCGATATGTTTTGGGTCTTTGTACTGTTAAAGGCACATGCACGACCCATCTTCACTGATTTAGTTAGGGTTAGGAGGTTTTCATCCAAGATTTTAGGGTACACTGGGCTGTCCCTCAGCCCCTCAATGCGGTGAAGTAATCCTGTACCCGTAGCAGAAAAAAAAACCTAAAGCAGAATGTTTCCACACGGTTCTTCTCTGTAGGGATGGTGTTCTTGGGCTCATGGTCAACATTTCTCCTCCAAACAAAGGAGTCAGTTTTGGTCTCACATCACTTTCTCCAAAACCTTCTCTGAATCATCTTGAATGTTCATTGTCAAAGTTCAGATGAGCCAGACTGGTCTTCTTAGGCAGGAGGATCTTGTGGGTGCTTCAGGATTTCAATCTAATGCGTCGTTGTGTGTTACCAATGGTTTGCTTGCTAACTGTGGTCTCAACTGTCTTGAACTCATGAACAACATTCTTCCATGTAGTTCTGGGCTGATCTTTAACCTTTCTCATGATCATCTTTACTCCATTGGGGAAATCTTGCAGGGCGCTCCAGAACAAGGGCAATTAATAGTTATTTTGTATTTCTTCTATTTCCAAATAATGGCTCTTCTCGCCAAGCTTCTGTCTGAAGCCTATTCTAGGTTTGTGCAGGTCTACAATCTTGTCATTGACATCCTTTCAAACCTATTTGGTCTTGACCATGGTGGTGGAGAGGTTGAAAAGATACAGATTCTGTTGTTTTATACATAACAAGCTGATTTAGGAGTACTTCCTTAAAGTGACAGGACTAATCTGTGGTCTATATAGGCACTTAACCAATCTGTGGAGCCAGAATTCTTGCTGGATCAAATACTTATTTCAGTGACTGAAATCCAGATCAATTTATAAGCTTTATATATATATATTTTTCCCAGATTTTCTGGTTGATATTTGGTTTCTATCAGTTAAAATAAACCCACCATATAAACGATAGACCTTAATTTCTTTGTAAGCAGGCAAACTTTCAAAATCAGCAGGGGATCAAATCATTATTTCCATGGCTTTATAGATCAACCCCAAAATTCCAAAAAGTTTTCAAAAATGCATTTGAAAGAATTTAGTCCCATTATGAATTTTTTCCCCCATCTGTCTCTTTATTTCAGCCTCTTACACATCAGGCTCAAGGCGGAGTCAGCCTCCCTTTCACAGCTCGGAAGATTTTCTGATCAGTGAGATCAACACGGATTCGCCGGGTTCAGGAGAGGACGAGGAGTTCATCGAGCTGTGGCATCCGTACGGCTCACGTATGTTCCTGGACTTCATCTGGCTGGTGATGATCAACGGACAGACGGGAACAATTTATTACGAGTTAGAGCTGAATGAATACTACACTGATGAGGACGGATTCTTCCTGGTGAGAAAGAACTAGATGCTGGCACCTCAAAGTAGAGAATCGCTGGAAAGATTTTGTTGTTAAAGGAGTAAAAAGTTGCAATGTTTTCTGTGTATTGTACATGTTGTTAATCTAATCATCGCAGAATGAACATATAAAACATCATTGTTGCGATTTTCAATGTGCTATCTCAGATTGGCAGCGCTAAGGTCGGCGCAGACATCACAATCCCAGCGAACACCATTCAGAACGGACCAGACGCCATAGCGTTGTACCGCAGCGAGTCTCCGCCCTCCAAGCAGAATCAGGCTATTCCACGGGACGGTTTGTTGGACGCAATCGTTTACCGCGCTCGCGGGTCTGATAAAAACATAGCAGAGCTCACAAAAGCTTTAACACCGGGACAGCGCCCCCTGCTGGAGGACATCAATGCCTCACCTGGAGATGAGAGCCTATCTCGCTGTGGAACTGACAGATTCAATCTTAGCGCTTACAGGGTGAGGTCATCTTTCAGATTGCAGAGTTGGTGGTGTCATAAAGCATGTGAACATTCACCTTCTAAATCCACAGGTTTCTGCTCCCACGCCGAGGAAACAGAACGGCTGTCCCCCCAAAGCCATGATAACCCCAGGCCTAGAGAGTGTCTTCATCAATGAAGTGGGCCGGATGTGTGCAGCTAACCAATCCGCTGGAAGATTTTTTGTCGAGTTGATGGGTCCGCCGTTGGTTAATCTGCAAGGATTTGTTTTGGTTTTTGTTAAAAAAGGAAATGAAGAGCTTTCTGTCTCATTGAAATCGGCCAGCATGGGAAAAGATGGAATGTATCTAGTGGACAATGTCTTTGGAGCAGGTGAGCGTGTACATTAAGGAATGAAAAGATTGAACATGAGAGTGAGTTAAAAAGTAATAACCCCACAGATAAATCTGGTATAATATTCCTTACCAAAAATGGGTGTCACAGGTTGACTTTGTCAGCTCAAGTTGACTCAGACTGGAAGAAAGTGAAGATCATTACTGTAAAAAAAGAACATAAATATATCACAACCGGAAAGCCTGTGACATATAGATCCGAGTACAAATGTTTGCGTGTTTCTCTTTTTGTCCCTGGGCAGATCTCAGTTCAGTGGTGTTGTGTTTTGAAGCGTCGGGATCGGGTGTTTGTGACAGTGACTCGTTAGAAACATATCGCTACGACTTCAAAGACGAAGAGAAGTTATGTGAAACAAACAGGTACGCAAGTTTCACAATTCTTTGAACCTTTTTTGTAAAGATCTCCTGCTGTTTTCACACACATACCTGTGTGTTTGTTTTTGCATGATTAGATTTGATTCTGCCTCTCGCTGTGCGTCAGTCACACAGAACGTTTCCTGGATTTATTCTCAAGCGACTCCACATCTGCCAAACCTGTGCCCGAGTCCTTCCTTCTCCACCTCACTGGATCTGTGCATACCATCAGAAGAGAAAGATTGGAAGGGAAATTCAGGAAGTATGTTCAAGTACAGTGTAGTACTGCCAATCCTGTCGGTGTTCTCATAAATCTAAACACCCTAACCACAAAAATCCATTCTTAATCTTTGACCTTTTCACCGCACAACATGAACTTCTCCAGTTGATCTACTGTGTGCGAACTCCTCTCGTGTCACACGCGTGCACGCTTATACATGAACACACACATTCACATGCAGTATGCTCACACAAAGTTGTTTAGATCAGGGGTTCCAAAACTTTTCAGCCCGCGATCCCCAAGTCATCAGTGCCAGGGACTCGAGACCCCCACTATCCTCGGAGGGGGATAAAGTACATGCACTTATTAGGTCATTTGAATATTTCTTGCACTTATTGATAAAATACGCTATTCCTAATAGTAATAAAAAAAAAATCTGGAAACCATCTTGCGACTCCACCCTCACTGCCATGTGATACTTTTGGAACCACTGGTTTAGAAAATATTGTGGTCATTTGCAATAAGTTATGTATTTTAATATGGTTATGTGTTATGTCTAGTAGTTTTGGTCGATGCAGAGAGACTGTTGAGAAAGAGATGCTTTCTGTTCTTAGAAAGAATGTTAACCCTGTGTGTTTCATAATTTCATTTGACAAAAGTATTATTGTAATGCATATTATTAAGTTCTCACTTGTCACATTTGGGTTTAATATCGTGCTAGTTCACACACTGTTTGTGTTCAAAGGGAACCGGGATTGTTGTTAGTTGAGCTGTTGGTATCCATGGGTTTCTTTTTTAAGATTTAATCCGGTAATTTGGGGAGAGGTTGTTGTGTAACCGTTGTGGCGCATGCACTAACTTGTGCCTGACACACACCCAAAGAAATGATACCGCATAAGATACATTCCATCACTCAGACTGTTTCACTGGCAGTCGTGTCCTGCACTTTTATCTCTTGTTTTACGTCCGATGAAACCGTCTAGATGGAGGCACAGAGAGAGTTTGTTTACAATATTACAATATATGTATTACTAGCACAATATCAATAATCATGGTTTTTAATATCATAGTCATTGTCAAATTCAATATATCGTGACAACCCTAACATCTACACAGTTGGGTTTTATAATAGATGTCTATATGTGTCATGAGAGGTTCTGCTCATCTTACATCTACTTTGATTTCTCCAAGATTGCACCAGGGATGACGTTGCTGTTGTATTAGAGAAGTTATGTAACTGTGGAATCTCAGCTTTACATCTTCAAGGTGAGACACATCCAACGCCCACTATGATGTTAGGGGAATATCAACAAATACATTTGCACAAAAATGACACTCCAGTCACACGTATACATTTATGAATCTTATCTTATTTTGGTGTTTCAGGTGTTAATGTATCCTGTGAGTCGGGCATTATACATGCCCACGGGCCTGCTGCTTCTATTTCTGACCATCAGAGGGAGCAAGTCAATGAAATACTCAAAACCAAAGATCTGTCATGTTCTGCTGCACGGGAGCAACAGGTTCATGGAGGTACACACCACACTCACACACAACCAACTTACACGACCCCAACAGAAGTCAAAACTAACAACACGCTCTGTGTATATCCAGCAGGGTCGTCTGTCGGCCTGCAGGTGGGGCTCGTGCTCATAGCAGTTCTGCTGTTTGGACTTGGTACAGCTGTGTTTGTCTACCTGTACAAGAGAAGGTGAGGGGATGTGTGTGTGTTTTAGGACATGAGGGTCAATATTTTATTTTAATACTTTGTGCAACACAAAATTAGATTTTTCAAGCTTTAAGAGGGATGCTTATATTTTTCTGTGTTCCATTAAAGCACATAAAAACATGTGATGATGACCAGGATTTTCTTTTTCTTTTGGCAGACGACCTGCTGATTATCTCTCAATGCAGATGAGTGAACAACCTGAGATGACACAAGAGCTCTAGTTCATTTGCTTCTGTGTGTGTTTGTTTGTTTGTTTGTAAAGATGATGCAATATTGACATTCCAATAATTTTCTTAATGTATTTAAGAACAATGTTGTATTTTATAAATGTGTAAATTGTTGTTTATCATGTTTTTAATTCAGTTTATGCATACTTTTGCTGAAGGACTTCGTAGGGACATGCTCGGTCGACCGGCGTAACACACACACAATGTTATAGATCAGTGGTTCTCAAACTGGGACCCGTGGCCCCCTAGATGGATCCAGGGGGCAACAGATTTAGTGGCATTTTATGAAATGTATTAAGTTATCAAAAACTAGGGCCACCAACCAAAACAATTGATGTTCCAGGATTGTAAAACTGAATTTGTTTTTGTTTAATTAAAATTCTAAGTTTAAGATTATTTGTCTTTATTTTAGGGGGCAGCAGAGCAATGCAATCCACACAAAGGGACTATTACAACGAAAAAGTTTGAGGACCACTGTTATAGATAACACAATTCAAGCTGCTTAAATCTTTTCCAAACTTAAACCTTTGCAAATGCTTGCCTTCAGAAATCAACAAATTAATAAGCTATGCAATAATATTTAAAGATATATAAAATGTTGAGCTTTATTAATACGTATAAACTTTCACTTTGAGCATCGGAATCAACCTTTCACTGTAACACATTGCTATTGCGTGTTTCCAGATCGACTTTTATGTATCCTCTGTACTTTGAAGTTGTTGTCATGTGTTCTCAGGTTTATCAGATCGATGTTTTGGAAGAGAGTCCACAGAATGGTTTGTCAGCCACATGAGTTTCCAGTCTCAGTAGTTTTTCTCATGGACTGGTTCTCTTCGTGACTTTGAACTGTAGGGTTTAGCCACAGCTTGCATGCTTGACCGGCAGTGAGAAGTCTAAACAAAACAGAAAAAGTCCAGGAAATAAAGGGTCAGACTGAAAGGCTGTTCTGTGTTTTTGCCAGAACAGAAATATGTTTGGTGTGTGTTCTATCATTTGGAATGAGTTTTATCTAGAAGAGAAATTAAATTTTGATT
Source organism: Triplophysa dalaica (assembly GCF_015846415.1). Classification (NCBI taxonomy): domain Eukaryota; kingdom Metazoa; phylum Chordata; class Actinopteri; order Cypriniformes; family Nemacheilidae; genus Triplophysa; species Triplophysa dalaica. Next base: position 29,810 of record NC_079564.1, on the reverse strand, counting down.
GTCAGTTGTTTGTTGCTCTTTGTCGATTTGTACATTCTGTAAAATACAATCAAAATAAAAGACTGTTTGTTAATTTTAGTTGTGCATTACCATCATGAAAGTGGATATCTTTACATAATTTATGTTTAATAATATCAAATATATATATACATAGTGTATGAAAGCATCCGATTGTCTTTCAGATGAACTCGGAAGCAAATTTTCTCTATTTATGGCTTTTCTAAAGAAACCTGTCGCTTTATCTCTCACTCTCTTTGTTTCTGTTCCCTCGTGTGCACTTCCTGTCCTGTTTCTATCAGACACCCCCTTTTAAAGACACGAACAGCTCCACAGGTGTCCTGTTAATCTTTCTTTGTATTTCTATCAGATATGCATTTAGTTCATTTCATTTGATCATTTGTATTTATCAAATACAACTCTATATTGTTTTTATGACCATTTTATCCATCCAATGCCTGATGTAAACTGAACCCGTTTTGTGCACACATTGACAGCACGTCTGAGATGATGTTCAATTTGTGATGGAGGTGTGACGGGAAGAAATGAAAGAGAGGGAAAGACACAAGAAGAAAGAGAGCGTGACAGACGGACTCAAACAAGTTGACTTTGGACACCTTGCTAATTATCGCCCCATGTCTCACATTTCTTTCAAAGATTTTGGAGCGGGTTGTCGCCTCCCAGTTAATTTCTCATTTAACTGGGAAGTGAGTGAAGGGAGATCATCTCTCTACATTCCATTTGGTCGTAAAATACTGTTATCTTGAAGGTTTGGTGTGGGTTGCTATGGTCCCCAGAGATCTGGTCCTGAGCCTAAGTGTTAGTTGCAGATTGGGGTAGACCGCCTGGCGACTAGCTTGCTGGTTGGGTGTAGGGTGACCACCTGCTAAAAAGCCCAAGGGGGGACAAGGGGTGTGTTTCTGAGGGACAATGTGGGACACTGCCTGGCGCGGCGGTGCCCCCACTCCCCAGACAGACTCACTGATAGTGGTTTACCCATTTCTAGCACATACCACCTAATATGGTATATTAATAATGCCCTATTCCCCTAAACATGTGTAATTGCTGATGTATGCTCATGAATAGGCCAGCCAATGTATATTTTTTAAAAATAAAGATTCACAATATTTTGAACATTCAATGAATTGACAAATGCACTTCCACTTACGATTTACTTTAGCTATTTAATTTTCCCAGTCTTTCTTGAACCCACACCTTCTCTTTTTAATTAATGGCTCAGACCAGTGGCGTTGCTAGGCCCTTTTTAGGGGAGCTAAAGCCCTCCTAAAGTTCTAGCTCAGCCCCCCCCCTAAAATATTGTGTGTAATGTAATCTGTACAAGAACTCGAGATCGCTTTATAGCCCCCTTTAAAACTCATATTATGAAAACGGCGTTAGGCTGCGTAATTTAGCGCATTCTTCAGTTCACACAGTAGCACATTGGAGTTAGCATAATTAGCAGAGTAACTTTACATGGTGTGTTCATTAACATGACATCTGCATTTTTGCCATTCTTTGTCATAAATGCATCTTAATATGATGTGGAAGCGATACAAGACCCTTTCCCTTCAACTGTTTAAAAGTGTTATGTGCGTTCACCCCTCGTTAACTATTTGTTAACGTTACCTCAAGCCAAATGAAAGCACTAAACAGCAATGACGGCATACTTCGACGATCAAGATGATATTGTAGCACACAGAAAGTGTCATTAATGATGATGTGCTATAGTTATAGAGAGTCGACGGTAGTTTTGACAGCTCTGTAAAGAGGACGGGCAGATAAGAGTTACTGTAGTTCAGCCCGGTGCGGCAGTGTTATTCAATGTTCTGAGTTCTGAGGAAATAAAAGTGTACAGAAGCTCTATGTCGTTTTCAGACGCTTCAGTATTTTTATCATTAATTGAAAACATATTGTGGAGGTCATAGATGAACACACAGTCATGCAGAGAGAGTGACAGCGCTAGTGCTAAACAGAATTAATGGCAGAGATATTAAGTTATTCTTACTAAATAATGATTCAGCAGTTGATTGTGACATTTATTTCATGGACGGTGGCTGTTGTTGTCACTTTGAAATATAAATGTTGCAGATTGACCGATTAGGCTAATGTGATATTCATTTGAATAACAATAACTTGTATTTATGCTTTTCTGCATATTCTTTATTAATTATTTATTTTAGTAATGTATACAATATATGGTTATTAGAGTGTGGCTCTCTCTCTATATATATATCCTCATTGGATGCTGAGCCCCCCTAATATTGAAAACCTAGAATCGGCCCTGGCTGAGACTCAGTCTCTTTCTCCATTTTTCAAAATTGGAGCGCGCATCTAAAAGTTCCTTCCCAGTGTGTGAATGTTCGTGCGCTGTCATGACAACATCGGAACAACCTAGTCAGCAGTTCAATTGAGGGGTGGTTGTGGCAACAGTAGCGTGCTGAACTGTCAAGTAATGTTCGTTTGACTGCCTGGGTCTCGAGGATATAGAGCGACAAACTTTTTTTTGAGCAAGCATTGATTATGCGTGACACGGTCTCAATTTGCGGGACACATGAATTGGGCTTCAAACGCTGTGCGCGCACGCGCTACGCGGGACGGGTGGTCACCCTAGTTGGGTGAGAGGTGTTGCTGTTATATTTGAGAAATATATCTAGTTCATTAGTGTCTGATCTGTCTCAGGCACTACATTATTATTATTATTATTAATAAACAGAAAGTGTAAACTGAAGTATGACAGCAGGTTAAAGATGAGCTGAAGCCTTTCAATGACAGAGTGTAAGTGTAAGAGTGTAAGATCCTGTACTCCAAACACACCTGTGTGATCGAGTCCCTGTGATCAGAGAATCCACATCTGAAGACCAGCGACCTGCTGAAAAAAGACACCTGGGACCCGTTTCAATAAGGAGGTTAAACCCTCACATGGCGGCAGAAAGTGCTTGAGAGCGAGGCACACTTTCATCTCTACGTATACAGTGGATTAATTAATGTGGTTTAATGTGTAAATGACTTATGTTTAAATTGATAAAAAGATAAATGTACCAATAAATAAACAACAGAAAAAAATCCTAAAAAAAAGTATGGGACACTTGTTAGTGTGTCAGACTGGTGTCAAAGTCAGACTGTTATTGGTTTGAACCCTGCTCGGGCAGTTTTGGGTAGAAATGGCTGGATGTCTAAACTATTTTTTTATTAGCATTGCATTTGTCTGTATTTCTTCATTTTCTTTATTCATGCACTTTAGTTACACACTTTATTAAGTAATTTCTCGTCCTCCATTGAAAACTACCATTTGTGAGAACATGTAGGGAAAGAATCTGCTCTGATGTAACACACAGCCACGATGGCTGATGTTATTGATGCAAGGATGGATGAGATATATTTTATATATCTAATTCACTGTGGAGAAAAATGGTACAGTTTTAATATAAATGCACAGGGAAATGACATAATTCCACTCGGGTTCTAAATTGCTCTCCTGAAATTAAAGAACATCCATATGAATGAATGCAGCCTCTTCACATACAGGATCCTCTAAAAAAGCATATATGGGACCCTGGACGACAAAAACAGTCTTAAGGGTCAATTTTTTTTCAAGTTTTTACATCATCTCAAAGCTGAAGAAATAAGCTTTCTATTGATATATGGTTTGTTATGATAGGACAATATCTGGCGGAACAACAACTGTTTACAAAGCTGTAATCTGAGGGTGCAAAAAAGGCATAATATGAGATGGTCTCGGTGTGATCAAAATGTGTGCCATGAATAACTGTATTAATGAATGAATGAGGAACACCACTTTTGCTTAAAAAAGGGGGATGAGATGGAAAGAAACTCTGGGTTTATCAATAATACAATAGGTTACTAGTTACAAATTTACTAGTTTTAGCAAGAGCCAGAACAATCCATGTTGAGAGAAAGTTAGTGTTTTTGTCCGTTGTCTGTCAAGTATTGACAGAAGAGATGAGTTTGAAGTACTTTTTTGAATGTTGTGAGAGATGTGGTTGACTGCAACGAGTTATGAAGAATGTTCCACCAGGAAGAGTTGTGAAGGAGAATGAGCGGGAAAGAGATTTACTGCCCTTAAAGAAAACCTACTCCCGACCAGTTAGGTTCACAGAGTAATTTACTTTGGTTACTGACTCCGAGTATAAGTACCTCTCTTTTACCTCAGCTTTCTCGAGTTTGACATACCTTACATTCTGAAATGGAAAACCCATTTTTTTCCCTCAATTCAGGGTTAATATACTCCTAATATAAACCTCCTTTCTGAACGGACCCCAGATCAACTGTGAGTAACCAGATGTGTGTGTGTTCTCTGTCAGAGAAGTTGTTTGTCTGAACATAAGTTAAAATTTCAATGTGACTTATTGTAAATCACAAAGTGCGGTCTAAACTGCTGAATTAGTTTAGTTCTACCATTTTGCTTTACTTTTATTTATTTCAATGTTTATAGTCAGCATCACCGTTTGACTGAAAGTAATGAAGATTTAGTATTTGGTGTGGCCTACAGTAGCAAGAGCATGCATTTAATTTGGTATGGACTCTGGATTTTTGCTTAATTTGCCGGGCAGGGTTTGATAATGTATGAAAAACTGCAATCCATTTGATGAGTGACTTTAATTGTTCAGTTCTTCGTTTTACATCATTCCTTTTTTTAATATTTATCTAAATTCTAAAAAAAATTGTAAAACTTCTGGGCTCAACTTTATAATTGTCAGGTGTGTGCCAAAATAGTTATACGACTGCTTAAATGGGATAGTTTATGCAAAAATTTAAAATGTATTTTCATAAATTAATGTTGACCTGTATAAGATTCTTTCATCAGTGGTACACAGGGGCGTAGTGTATGGGGGGGGATGGGGGGAGGTAACCCCCCCAATATTCAAATCCATCAGTTACAACCCGCCCAATATTTCAACATGAAAATCACAGTAGATCAAATGAAAAATAGGAAGAATTACTTTATTTTTTTATTTTGACAATAATTTTGTTCCTAATCAAATATGAGTGTGTCAATAAATTAGACAAAAAATACTCCCCCTCCATTGAACCGATTGGTAACGCCCAACCAATGAGTCGCACTTTCACCAAAACAACGTGAGTGGTGTTTGAATGGGAGAGCACACGGGTAACGCCAAAAATGAAGAGAAGCGCTGCACAACGGACTATATTTAACTGCTGGTCAGAGAGGGATGCAAAAAAAATAAAGCATGTACTGAGAATGAGGTATGAGAATATTGTGTAATAATAGCTAAATACACACCATATATGTTACCTAGCTAATCCATTAAAATGTATTTAGCTGTCACTATCAGTATAACAAGTTACCAAAGCAGCCATCTGTTGTGCTAGTCATTTTATAATATTGTCTGTAATTATCAATGACAAAAGCATTCACATTGATGTTTGTTTTCTTCCTAAAATAATCTAACTTTTGAACGAATTGGATGAATGAATAATTTAAGTAGCTCACTCATTAAAACAGTGAATCGCTGCCGCCTACTGGGGCTTTCAATACTTAATTTCTTGCTTTTTATAATCTCTTCTATGTTAGAATTTATGTCAGTTTAACATACATTCTAAATCATTACATCTTAAAGACATCTTCTAACAGGAAACGTCCTATAGACGTATTGCAGATGAGCAAACACTCTAAAAAATATGTCTTCCAGATGTAAACACACACATCAAATAGACGTCTCCGTGGTGTTCGTGTGCTATCTGGGACGTTCAACCCCCCCAATGTTCAAACCAAATCTACGCCCTTGGTGGTACACAAAAGAAGATATTTTGAGAAATGGTTTCGTGTCATACAATGGAAGTCGATGTGGTTCAATTTTTATTGGTTACCAACATTCTTCAAAATATCCTCTTTTGTGTTCTACAGAAGAAAGAAAATAAATATTGTATTTCTACCTTTATAGGCTGTTTGGTGAATAGCATGTTTGTTTCATTGGTTTTATTTAATGTTAAGTAGGCTACAGTACAACCGACTTTTTCCAAGTCACTGGCTCAACTGTCATTAAAATTGTCCAAAATAATCTTTGTCTTGACTGAAACGACTGTCCTAATCTTTTCAGTAAAAATACAGAAGCGAATCTAGATGACTTAGTTGAAGAAGTGGATTTCTATTCGAGTAGATTCAGCCGCTTTGTGTCTCAGAGTTCATTCGAATGAATGTGGGGGACAGTGGCGTTACTAGGCCCTTTTTAGGGGAGCTAAAGCCCCCCTAAAGTTCTAGCTTATCCTCCCGAAAATACTGTGTGTAATAATGTAATCTGTACAAGAATTCGAGATCGCTTTATAGTCCCCTTTAAAACTCATGAAAACTTATGAAAACGGCGTTAGGCTGCGTTATTTAGCGCATTCTTCAGTTCACACACGTCAGCACATTGGAGTTAACATCAATAGCAGAGTAACGTTACAAGGTGTGTTCATTAACATGACATCTGCATTTTTGCCATTCTTAGTTATAAATGCATCTTAATATGATGTGGAAGCCATACAAGACCCTTTCCCTTCAACTGTTTAAAAGTTTTATGTGCGTTCACCCCTCGTTAACTATTTGTTGACGTTACCTCAAGCCAAATGAAAGCACTAAACAGCAATGACGGCATACTTCCACGATCAAGATGATATTGTAGCACACAGAAAGTGTCATTAATGATGATGTGCTATAGTTATAGAGAGTTGACGGTAGTTTTGACATCTCCGGAAAGAGGACGGGCAGATAAGAGTTACTGTAGTTCAGCCCGGTGCGGCAGTGTTATTCATTGTTCTGAGTTCCGAGGAAATAAAAGTGTACAGAAGCTCTATGTCGTTTTTCAAACGCTTCAGTATTTTTATCATTAATTGAAAACATATTGTGGAGGTAATAGATGAACACACAGTCATGCAGAGAGTGACAGCGCTAGTGCTAAACAGAATGAATGGCAGGAAAACATATTAAGATATTCTTACTAAATAATGATTCAGCAGTTGATTGTGACATTTATTTTATGGATTTGTGGCTGTTGTTGTCACTTTGAAACATAAATGTTGCAGATTGACCGATTAATGGGATATTCATTTGAATAACAATAATTTGTATTTATGCTTTTCTGCATATTCTTTCTTAATTTTTTTTTAGTAATGTATACAATATGTGGTGATTAGAGTGTCTCTCTCTCTCTATGTATCCTCATTGGAGGCTGAGCCCCCCTACTATTGAAAACCTACAATCGCCCCTGGTGGGGGGAAATCGTGAACACAGCGTGAGAAAGGACAAGAGATTGTAGAAAAATAGAACAGAATAGAAAAGGGATAAATACAAAGACATTACATGGTAGACGTTTTTCATTGGTACAACAATTAGGAAAACGAAATACGACAGCCACTCCTCCCCAAGCATCTCGGTGCAGTTTGGTGTAGGAGTCTGGAGGAAAAGCACGTGTCGCAGCACCCCTGACTGAACCGTGGTGTGGCTTGCACTGTCATTCATTACCGGGTTGTAATAGATAGGGCTGTCGTATATGGGGTCAGATTTGTTTCATTATTCTGAATAAATAAACTATGATTCGCAAATAAATATAGATAATTTTAAATCCACATATGCACAAAAAGTGAACCATAAATACATGTTAGATGTTCCACAAAAATAAATTAAATTCACAAATAAATACAATGAGATTTGCAAATAAAAATTATTTACAAATGTATTTAAAAAAATTTTTTATATCGCGATTTCTTCACATTTGTGGATCGCTTTCTGCACATTTGTCGATCAGTGCACACATTTGTGGATCGCTCTCAGTGCATTTGTGAATCGCTGCACGCATTTGTGGTCAGTGCACACATTTGTGGATTGCTCTCTGTGCATTTGTGAATCGCTGCACGCATTTGTGGTCAGTGCACACATTTGTGGATTGCTCTCTGTGCATTTGTCGATCAGTGCACACATTTGTGGATCGCTTTCTGCACATTTGTCGATCAGTGCACACATTTGTGGATCGCTTTCTGTACATTTGTCGATCAGTGCACACATTTGTGGATCGCTCTCTGTGCATTGGTGAATCACTGCACGCATTTGTGGATCAGTGCACACATTTGTAGATTGCTCTCTGTGCATTTGTGGATTTTTAAACATTTCTAACGTCAAATCGTGCGCACAATCCACAAATAGGTGGACTCCGCCAACTATCTACGCAAGCCAATCGGTTAACTTCCGCTTTTGTTGTCCAATAGGCCACGTTATAATTCAGCCAATCACGTTTTGCTCTGCACTAAGATTCAGGGAGCTAACATGGCGACTAGTGGCGGTCCAAAATGTGTGTTATACTAAGAAATGATAATGGCATCTTCTTTATACTATGTAATGATTGCTTGTGTCTATATACATTGTCTGTGTCGTTACATATATGCTGTATTTAAACGTGTATGACTTGATAACAGCGTGCACGGACTGGAGTGGAAAATCCCGGTGACTAGGCAGTCGGGACTGATTTGGTCTGCCAGCCAGCCGTTTTATTGTGTTTATGTACCAAAGGGCTAAATTTCCGATTTTTTACTGCAATCGGTGTACTACCATTATAACGATGGCAGAATTAACGTGAGGGGAATCATCAGCATTGTGATTTTCTATGTCATTCATAATTCAAAATAAAACGTAATTTCTACAGTCCTCTCGGTTTATCCCATTCCTGAATGGTCTCTGCTGCTATGGCTAAACTGTTCTGTTTACTGTCTAACTCTTTGCCACGACAAAAATAAATGATACCTGTAATATACATTTACAATAGTAAGCTTAGTCTATAGTGGCAGCAGCGTAAGTAGGCTATATGCAAGATGATCATGTGGGACAAGTCTGTCCACAATTCCCCACATAGATATACTGTAGTAGTATAATACATTTACTAAACAGCTCACATAATGTGACAAGACACAGGTAACAAAATAATAAAAAAATTGATATCTAACAGACAATACACATATGAAAAAAAAAAAAATATGTCAAAAGAGAACCGCGGATACTATATTTTATGCATGTGCCATATATACAAGTTATAAGGTGCTATAAAAAATTGTGTAAGGTAATGGGATAGCTATATGATATATTAAATCAGTAACATATGTATAATAAATAAATATGAGTATAAGTGAGTAGTTTAGTATCGCACATATTTATTGCACAGTGGGGAGAACATTTAACTGTTCAACTGTTCTGTTCTTGTCCTATGTTTGGCTGTTTTGGTGCTCATTGCTCTGTAGCGTTGACCAGACGGCAGCAGTTCAAAGAGATAGTGTGCTGGGTGTGAGGGGTCCAGCGAGATCTTACGAGCCATTTTACTCGCTCACTCTGGATGCAGTGATAACGGTAGTAGTCTACCAATTCGCTCAGAAGTCCGAAATACCCGCTGTAGTATTCGGAGTTTGTATGTGTCCCGAGCATGTTTACTGAAACTGAGAGAGAATAGGCTATGTCGCCTCTAAATTCAACAAGTTTTAAATGACTTCATCGATCAACACAAAATTACAATGAATTTAAGAATATATTGTGTGCACAAAATCATAGTAAAAGAATGGACATCCTTTGTCATGGCAGAGAGTTAGACAGTAAACAGAACAGTTTAGCCATAGAAGCAGAGACCATTCAGGAATGGGATAAACCGAGAGGACTGTAGAAATTACGATTGATTTTGAATTATGAATGACATAGAAATTCACAATGCTGATGATTCCCCCCACGTTAATTCAGCCATCGTTATAATGGTAGTACACCGACTGCAGCAAAAAATCGGAAATTTAGCCCTTTGGTACATAAACACAATAAAACGGCTGGCAGCAGACCAAATCAGTCCCGACTCCCTAGTCACCGGGATTTTCCACTCCAGTCCGTGCACGCTGTTATCAAGTCATACACGTTTAAATACAGCATATATGTAACAATACAGACAATGTATATAAACGAAAGCAATCATTACATAGTATAAAGAAGAGGCCATTATCATTTCTTAGTATAACACACATTTTGGACCACCACTAGTCGCCATGTTAGCTCCCTGAATGTTAGTGCGGAGCAAAACGTGATTGGCTGAATTACAACGTGGCCTATTGGACAACAAAAGCGGAAGTTAACTGATTGTCTTGCGTAGATAGTGGGTGGAGTCCACCTGTTTGTGGATTTTGCGTGTCTTTTTTTTTTTTTTTGAAATTATCAAGATTTACAAACAAACATGGATGCATAACATACGTTACTTCATAATATAATACATAGAAGATATAGCCTGAGGGAGCAGCTCTTAATACAAACAGGAATTATATATGCAGTCTTCGAAAAAAAAAAAAATGTATATTAAATAAATTAAAATTTAAGAGAATTACAACATGACATAAGGGGATAATTCGGTTATTGTTCAGCTATTAACCTCAGTTAGGAAGTATTTTAGGGTATCATATATTTTTTGTGCTTTAGGACCTTTCAACATTTTTAAAGACTTCAAATACAGTTTAAATTCATTTAAAAAAACAACAAATTTGGGAGATGATTTCACAACTCTACATTTGTGGATGAAGAATTTAGCTAGGTGGATTGTGCGTGTCGCTACCCGATCCGTCCCGGAAACACGATTTGTTCCGTGCATGCGCGAAAGTGCGTCTACTTCCGACCGAAATAATTTACGGCAAACACGATTTGTTCCGCGCATGCGTGAAACTCCGTCTACTTCTGTTCGAAACAATTTACGGCAGTTTTATAAAAAAATATAAAAGTATAAAAAGTATAAAAAAAGAGCAATTAACATCAAAAGACATTAAACACATCACAAATCATAATGGTTTGGTGAAACGTACGGAGGGATACAAAAAGAATCCTGTAAAGAGTGGAAAGTAGTTTTTCTCTAATAATCTTTATGTTGCTTTTTATTATATTTTTTGATTCCAAGAAAATACAATATGACAAAATATTATATGTCAGGAGTGAGAAACTGATTTTTATAGATACAAATACTTCTTTATTTATAGAAAAACTATAAAACTTAAAATTAATATGTTTATTAGTGATTCTCTTAAAACCTTTTTTTATATGTCAAGGTTAATATGTGGCACAAATTGATAACCTAATTAAATAATTGAAATCCTAACATGGTTGCCCTTGACAAGCAGGATTTTCAGAATTCATCCAATTTATTTTTACTTTTGTTCCTTATTTTCTTTAGTGATTCACTAAACCTCAACCTCCCCCCCAGCCTCTCTCAGTTACAAAATCAAACATCTATTCATCTACTTAAATTGCTGATTGAGGAACAGGGCATGGACCTAACTTTTCTAAAATTTTAAAAAATGTCTGCATTTAAGAAACACACAGAAAAAGTTATTTATGTATTTATTACATTTATTTACACATTTGGTTATTCCAAACAACCACCCAAACCCCACCCACCCACTCAGTCAACCTAACGACGCTCTGAAGGACAGTCAGGAATCTCTCCTTTTAAGAGAAATTTCTGAAGTCGTTCATAAAACACAAACGAATCCATAGCGATGTCAACCATTTTTGTACTCTCCAATATCACCACTAACAGACTGTCGTAAAACATCTGCGATAACAGGAAGTGGCGCCAATTAGAACGCATCGAGTCGACTGTCGTAAAAACGGGAATTACCGGAAGAAGACGCACTTTCGCGGAACAAATCGTGTTTCCGGGACGGATCGGGTAGCGACAGTGCGCACGATTTGACGTTAGAAATGTTTCAAAATCCACAAATGCACAGAGAGCCATCCACAAATGTGTACACTGATCCACAAATGCGTGCAGCGATCCACAAATGTGTGCACTGATCGACAAATGTGCAGAAAGCGATCCACAAATGTGAAGAAATCGCGATCTACAAATAAATATCATTAAAATACATTTGTAAATAATTTTTATTTGCAAATCTCATTGTATTTATTTGTGAATTTCATTTATGTTTGTAAAAATTGTCCGTAGGGTGTGAGTGCGTGAGTGAATGAGTGAGTGTGTGTGCCCTGCGATGGGTTGGCACTCCTTCCAGGGTGTATCCTGCCTTGATGCCCGATGACTCCTGAGATAGGCACAGGCTCCCCGTGACCCGAGGTAGTTCGGATAAGCGGTAGAAAATGCAATGGAATTGAATTTATGTTTGTGGAACGTCTAACATGTATTTATGGTTCGCTTTTTGTGCATATGTGGATTTAAAAAATGTTTGTGAAATTCTCTATATTTATTTGCGAATCATAGTTTATTTATTCAGAATAATGAAACAAATTTGACCCCATAGTCGTAGTTTTATTTTTAAACCAACAGGTACTCCGCCACGGATGACTTTTTAAAAACAATGAAATTATGTTTGTGTATGTGTAGAAAACTAATGGGCTCACACGGTAATATTGAATGAAATTGAGAAATAAAAAATGAAAATGTTGTCCTTTTCTGTATTTTTTCATTAATTGTCAATTTAAACTCATAGCTTTAAAGCAGGGTTGTCCAATGTCTGTCCTGGAGGGCCACAGTCCTGCAGAGTTTAGCTCCACCTTGGCTCAACACAGCTGTTAGGAAGTTTCCAGTCTGCTTTGTGAGACCTTGATTAGCTGTTCAGGTGTGTTTGATTAGGGTTGAAGCTAAACTTTGCCGGACACAGGCCCTCCAGGACTGACTTTGGACACCCCTGCTATAAAGGATCCAAAATAATAATCCTATCATTCAAATCTCACCTTTGAGTTGATTAACTGAGCATTATGTTAACATTAACAATCTGGACGAGAGTCAAGCAGAAAAAGTGAAAAATTGTAAAATATCTTTCCAGATGAGAGTGTGCTATTATGTATAGAGCGAGGGAGAGAGATTAGGCCATGTTACTGCCAGACCATTATATGCAATATGTTTTCTGAAGAGTGTAAAATCCTAGTTCCGCTTGCGGTCATTGGTCCTGAAATCACCATATGTTTGGCATTTACTGCAAATATAGAGATTTAGAACTGCTATGTTTATGTTCACCAAAATTACATCCTTTTGTGACTGATTGAATTACATTTATAATCTGAATTTGAGATGAACGGGGTTCTACCAATTAGGTTTTATTGCCTTCAGTCAATCCTATATAAAAAGCATATAATTTTTTTACAAAAAAACGTTGATCTATTTATGTGGGTTGTGTATGTGTAGGATGTAAGGGCTAGGATTTTATGATTTTATGTTATGATGAGAGTAATCATGATTTATTTTCAAAAATTGTATACTACCAAAAAAGGCAAACACTGAAACGTGTAGCTTTAGATCAAAAGATTTGTAAGATCCTGTTAATGCAAAAGATTACCAATAACTGATCATAAACTTCTGAACATTTCAGCTGTTTATATAAAAAATGTAAATTATTCATAATTATTGGTTATGAATGCAAAAGGTGGGGTTTTGGACGGATTTAATAGGAGTCTGACTAAAGCTTGGTTCATCTGGTGCAATGGCGTTAGTGAACTATACCTTTTACAGATGTTGATCACAAGTTTTTATTAAAGCTGTTCGTACTGACTACTTTATGACTGCACTCTTGTTTGTCTACTTGTGATGACCTCAATTGTTTTCTCCAGAATATGAGGTGCAATATTCCTCACAGTTGTAAGGGTTTTGTGTTCTGTTTGATGTCTTTTATTATGAAGTTGCTTTTGTAGTCCTGGTTGCATGGTCTCTGTAGTCTTTTGTGTGTTCCGCCCTGATTGTTTCCAGGTGGTTCTTGTTATCCCTGATAGTCTAGTGTGTATATATACCCCTGTGTTTGCCATAGTCAGTTGTTGGTTGTTAAGTGTATGTATCATGCAGTTTATTTTTAGCTTGTTATTTGTTTTGGCTTTATTAAATGTCTATTAACTGCATTTAGATCCAATCCCTGCCTTCTGTTATCGGAATTCATGTCAAGACAGTAAAACACTTCATGCATAAAGAGGTAAGTTAGGAAAAGATGAATATGAAAAGATGTCTGGAAAAGACTTCAATAAAACATTTTAGACAGATGACATCAGAATGGGACATTATTCATTGTTTGTCTTCTCCGGGTGTCACACTCTGTACATGTATAATGGTTCAATTGAAAACCTGTTGATTTTAAACTTCAGAAATGTGGTTGCAGCTGCAATCTGGTGGTGTGCACACACAATTAATATTCCATAGACCAGTTTGGAAGATTTAAGCACCAGTCCAGAGGCACTTCTTGTATCCTATTTTTATATTAAATCTTTTATATACTTTAGTTAAATATGTATTTATAATGTTAAATATCATTATAAATGTTTTTGTTGCATTTGCCTTAAACGTTGTGCAGTGATCAACAAAGTTCTTCTGGACCACAGTTGACCCTGCATTTGTTCTCAAAAGTGGTCTACAGTGTCTAATTTTCTTTATTTTTAAGGATTACAGGACGTTGTTCCTGGATGCGATTTGTTTAAATGTGAACAGATCTGCATTTAATGTTACCCTTGTTTGTGGTTGAATTTTCTGGTGCCCCATTTTCTAATCTGCTTTTGGTTTACTGCTCTACTTGCTTATGTACAATTGTTAATGGCTACAGGTTAATATCTACAGGTTGTTCCATTGGATATTCTGATAAGAATTTAAATGGCTGTATCACATGTCTGTCGTCTGTCTTTCTACTGGTCTGATAAGAGTGGGTTGGTTTTAAACCGTCTAGTGAGTGGGCAATGTTTCTTCAGGTAAGGTGAGTTAATAGGTTTTTCTACAGGTCAGGTGAGTGGGGGTGGTTCTACTTCTCTTCTGAGCAAATCTGATGTCTCAACAGGTCTGGTAAGTATTGTTCCTACTGGTCTGCTGCGTGAATCTGATGTCTCAATGGCTGATGTTTCTACAGGTCTGGTAAGCCAGTGGTGATGTTCAACAGGTTTCTACTGGTCTGCAGAGCAATTCTGAGGTATCAACAGGTCTGGGAAGTATTAATTATCTGCAGGTCTGATGAGCGATTGGGGATGTTTCTACAGGTCTGGTGAGTTAATGGGGTTCTCTACAGGTCTGTTGAGCGAAGGAGATTTTTCTACTGCTCTGCTGAGTGAATCTGATGTCTCAATGGATGATGTTTCATGTCTGGTAAGCCAGTGGGAAGGTTCAACAGGTTTGTACTGGTCTGCTGAACAATTCTGATGTCTCAACAGGTCTGTTAATTGTTTTGTGAATCCGATTGCTCAATGGGTGATATCTCTGCTCGCACACCAGACCTGTAGTATTTACGAGCATAATGGCGTATATTATAAAGGTTTTTACTTTTATCATGTTATAAAATGAATGGTATACCTTTTCTTGCCTTATGTGGGAAGTGACATTTAGCTTGAATTAAACATCTCCTTATTTTTCAGGCTGTAAACCCACCAGTCCGTTTTAGAGATTGATTCGCACCTCTATAGTTCTGTCATTGCAGAGCAGCTCATCATATCTCATGGTTCAGTTTCTAACTTCCACTCTGTGCTCATCACGTACACTTCCTAGAACTTGACTGAACATTCCACATAAATGCTTTCTGGATATTTGTTCTAAAGGAGTGAAGATCCAACCACACCTGCCTGTAATTCGAGTGAACGAAGGCTGTGATTGGCAGCTTAAGTTGTTTTATTAGTGTTGGATCTTTGCTCTGCAGGAATGTAGATCTAAAGCAAAGCTTCTCTGCAGCTTTGTTCTGTTTAGGTTTGTCTCTGTCTCCTTTAGTGTAACTATGGAACTGCCACTTGTCTATCAAGGAAGCTGTCTTCACTGCATTGATGTGTGGAGGAAATGCAGCAGCTACACATTTCATATCGCAAATAGATTTTGAACTTGAAAAACACCCTCTTATCGTCATAACTGTCAGTTTTTAATGTCAGCCTTGTTGTGTGGTACTACAAAGTAGGTTTTGTGTATTGAACTGTAATGCTCTTATTTTGCAGATGGTTAAATCTGGAGGATTGACTGAAAACCAAAGGACTGTTATCCCCATACATTTTTTTTAATTGCTTCTCCACTGAATTGAACACTTAGGAGCAGTCTGGAGCTGTTACAGTAAGTTTCCATGCAAATCTGCTTTGACACTGTGCAGACTGTCCAGATTTTGTTGCAGGAGTAGGGAGTTGAGTGTTTGAGTGTAATACAGTGGAAGAAATCCACATCACTGATTAACAGCAAAATAATTTTAATTGGTAACAGTTTCAAAGTTCTTTGTCCATAGTTGCAGTTTCAGTGATAAGACTCATTTTACATTAACATTTTCACAAGGTTAATGCAGAACCATGAAACAAAAATGCTAATGGCCATGATTTTCTCTTGCTATACTTATCAGATAATTTGTGCATGTTGTCTTCCCCACCAAGAGCATTTGAAGTTTGTGAGGAATGATGCTTTTTTTAATGTTTTTGTAAAGTTTTTTCTAGTTCTGTACTGATTCAGCATTGGGGTGGACAAAGCTTTCAATGAAGTCAAGTTGAGCAGGAACGATGTCATAGTGTGCATTTTTGGACTAATTTTGTAATCTCCAAGAATACATGGCAGTCATTTACGATCATTCAGGGAGAAGTTTTTCATAAAAATCCTTTTTACAACGGTTGGCAAACTGGTTAAAGATCTGGGCCTGTATTCTTTAAGCTTCCAAGAAAGCTCTTAATTTGTCTTAGCTTCTACGTAGGAGTCTTGGCTTAAAAGTGATTCAAGACCAATCTGAGAAACTTTGAGCTAGGAAAAGACAAACTTTTATCTTGGGGCGGAGCTGACCCCGTTGCCATGTGACAGTCTTTTAAAGACTGTGATTGGTTTGTTGGCCAAGGAAGAAAGTGCACTTTTTTACCATACTTGTGCGCAGACATGTACATATATTTTCCATTCTGATAATATCAACGTATTTGATAATAAAAAAGAAGAGTGACACTGTTTCTGTAAGTGCTGTAATTGTTTGAGACTCAATTTGAGATTGTTTGAGACTGTTGTGACAAACCTAATCATTTCTCCAGTTGCCAAATATGTTGGCAACAACAGACGCTAGAGACTGCGATTTTTAGCCTCAGAGTGCCCGACTCCCATGCCAGACCGACCCGGAGCGAGGCCCACATGGAGTGGTGCAGAGCGTTCCGGTTACAGAGGCATGGAGTCTACTAGATCTATGAAGGTGTGCTGTGGTATCTGGCATAAAGCTGTTTAACTTACAGGACTTAAAAGATTTGCTGCCAAGTGTGCCCTCCATGGATTGGACTTGTTTGTTCTGCACATCCCACATATGGTGGGTTGGATTGAGATCTGTGAATTTGGAGGTAGTGTCAACACCTCAAACTTGTTGCGATTCGCAAACCATTTTTGCTGTTTGGTAGCAAGCATGATCCGGTTTAAAGGGGCCACAGCCATCAGGAAATACAGCTTCCATGAAAGGGTGTACATGTTCTGCACCAATGCTAAAGTTGGTGGTATGTGTCACTTACATCGCCATGGATGGCAAATCATAACACTGCCTCTGCTTGCTGTCCACCTTCCCACAGTGCATTCTGGTGCCATGTGTTCCCCATGTAAGTAATGCACGCGCACCCACCCTTCCATGTCATGTAAAGGAAAATGTAATTAATCAGACAATTGCTCCGTTGTCCAGTTCTTATGCTCACGTGCCCACTGTTGTCCCTTTCAGCGGTGGAGCAGTCAGCATGGGCACCCTGACTGGTCTGCTGATGTGCAGCCCCATACACAATAAACTGTGATGCGCTGTGTATTCTAACACCTTATCACAACCAGCATTAATTTCAGCAATTTGAGTTGCAGTAGCTTGTTGGATTTAGGGCATTCGCTGCCCAAATGCATCAATACCATGAACCTTTCGACGGTTCACTACTTATCCTTCCTTGGACCACTTTTGGTAGCTGACCACTGCAGACCGGGAATGCCCCCAAGAGCTGCAGGTTTGTTGATATTTTGTTGCATTGCATTTACAATTTGGCCCTTGTCAAACTCGCTCAAGCTTTACTCTGTGATACTCTGCCTGCTGTATTACTATTCTATCCTTATTTCTAACCAACTTTGCCAAATATTGCACTACTTGTATATGACTGACTAGCGTCATGATGCTGTTTTTCGGGAGAAGCATTTTGTATCTGTCAACAGTAGCTATTTTGGGTACTTGGTCAGTTGACTCTTGTAGAAAATGTGAAGGTATTTGCACAAGGACTGCTGCTTCCATTGCGCAAGGATACAAAGACTGTTTATGGTTTTAATGTATTGTCATACTTTTAATGTGTATATTTCAGTTGATTTGTTAGACTGCCAGTTGATTTGAACAGGTTTGTAAATTTCTCTAGCTTATTTTTCCTTCACTACTAACGTAGCCTTGCTTTTGTTTGTAGCAGGATGTGGTTGGTCGTTTATGGATACTTCCTGCTAGGAGGCGCGAATGGGTGGCCTAAGGCCGGGGCACGCAAGCGACCATCTGGTTACTAATTAAGTAACTTACTAAGTGTAATGCGTGTGCCATTGGAAGTATAGCTGTTCTGAGGCCACCAGCGGATTGTCGAGTTTAGGTCTGGGATTCGTGTAGTGCGGGTCATTGACTGCTTATCTCTAACTACCTAGGTAGGAGTTGTTTTCTTGTTTTGGATGGGTTGTGTTAGCTATTCGTGACCCCTTCTTTTATGTTTTGCAGTGGAATTGCAGCACTGGTTCTAATACCAAACTGCTGTGTCCAAAGGTTGGCTCAATGCAGTCGGAGAGGCGTGTCCTCGTTACAAACCTTAACGCGGTTTGTTGGTAGCCGTGCGGACCCACACTGCGCTGCCGTTTTGTTTTGGTTTGTTTTAGTTCTGCTTTGTTTTTGTTGTTTTGCTTTATATTGGTTTGCGTTGAATTTGTTTTACTGACACCATCTGAAAATTTATATCCTGGCCTTCCTCCTTGCTCCGCTTCCTTTGGACTATGCAATGATCAAGAGATCTAATATCTTTTCCTGTTCTACTAGTGGTTCATGATAGAGCAGCACAATTAGCGCCGCGGCCCATGTAAGAAGCTGGACATATGGTATGGGGTTCTTATTCATTTTGTCGTTATTGGAGTGCTGTGATATTCACGTGTGTTTATTAATTTCGGTCGGGTGGGGCGTGGGGTTTAACCTTAACTATATGAGCAATCATCAGCCATTGTTTTCCGCTCTCTTCATACTGGGCTTGTATTGAGAACATTGATCACCTTACAACTGATTACGAGTAACTGAAAGGTATCTGTAATTTATTGTTTCTTAGTGTTTCATGACTAAATGTATATGATCTGATTACATTGTATAACTGAGAGGGGAGTATCTTAAGGGTACCTGTAAATAAGAATAGATTGTGGGTAACTAAAAGGTATCTGTGAACCAACTTGCTCTGTGCTGTGACTATATGATCTGTTCTGTTGTTTTTACATGATTGTGCAGTTTTGGCAATTCTTTTAGAAGAATAAATTAAAACTTGACTTATGTGTCTTCATCCTTCCGGGTCACTGTGAACTTGTGCGCCCTTAGTGGTCTGGGTGCTTATGTCCTGGGGAGAAGGTCCCTAGGTGGTGTAGTTGGCTACTATAAACACCAAAAGAAACTGCCCGCCGCTCACATGTAGATCTATAAACCCATCTGAATCATATGCACATAGGGTTGGTGCACAAGTGGGGGAGGACCCTCGTTTCTTGGTTAGGGTTGGTGCATTGGTGCACAGGTTAGGGTTATAGGGCAATAAACGGAGATTACACCCCTGGTGAAACCCCCCTATAGGACGCCCTGTCAAACGCACTTGGTTTGAACTCTGTAGCGCCACTACCAGTCGAGATGAGTAACTGCACCCCCCATATAGTCAAAAATGCAATTTTCACAGTTAATTATATAGTTTCGAGGACGCCTAACACAATGGCGCAGGTTGAGTCGATGCGATCTTCCGTTTTCATATGCACTGGTAAGAGCCAATTTGAAAAGTGTCACCGTTTTGGAGAAGATCAGCTCCAACTACCTATATCTCACCCCCAAGCCTCATGGCATTCAATTTTTCTGGGGAATCCCTGCACGGGGTTGATTCCTGGTAGTGGAAATTGCACGCCCGCCTTTCCTCATTCACCTGCTCTTAACATTTTGTTAATATTTTAAGAAGCCCTGGGACAATATTACAGATTGTTACAAACACACTCTTGCATTCACCTTCTTTCTGCATTGTCTTCCCTCCACAGTTTATCTCAGTAGGTATGTACATGGGTAAGTATTCCATCCTCAATTTATGGTAGGTTGGCCAGTAAATGGGTACGTATTCTACTTATGGCCTTCTCCCTTTGTTACAGTACGTTTTATAGGCAAGTATGATCTAAAAACAATTTCCCTTTCCTCTGCCTTCCACCAACTCCCTCCTCTTTGGTTCTCCCTGTGTGGCTTAATTTAAAAGAAATGAAAACACCCCAAGGATACCAGAAGTCCCGGCTGTCTCCGAACCAGTGATACACTACCCATCATGCAATGGTTCTTTTGTTTCTTCACTTCGTTTTTAACATACCTTTTTCTCTATGGACTAATCCATGTATTAAATGTATACACCTATACCTACAATGTCACCCCTTTTCCCTGCTGGCTTTTAACTCTGTGGTGACCCAATTAAAAAGTCACCGTTTTGGAGATCGCTCCAACTCCCTATGTTGTACTCCAACTCTTTATCAGGTTAAACTTTTCTGGGGGAATCACTGCAAGGGGTTGATTCCTGGTGATGGAAATGGCATTTGTGCCTATCCTCATTCACCTGCCCAACACTTTTTGTTAAGGGCCCCGGGACAACATTACAGATTATGACCAACCCACTTGCAACCACCCTCTTTCTACATTCTCCCTCTCCCCCTTCTCTCTCGGTAGGTGGGTTAATATTCCTTCCCCCATCTATGGCAGGTAGGAAGATGGGTAAGTATTCCTTCCTTAACTTATGGCAGGTAGAAAATTGGATAAGTATTCTCCCCTATGTTATACGAATTGGCTTCATGAGTTTTCTTAACCTTCGGTACCTTAGGTGTTCGAGTTAGATGCGAGTAAGAGCCCTACGTAAAAAGCTGGCCATACCTTACCCCTTCTATGTTTCTGACTCCCTAATATTAGGTTTAGGCCATCTGGACTTCCCGGTTTTAAGTACTTTGCCAGCCAGGTTTTTAAACCTTGGGTTTAGGCCATCCTGATTTACAGACATTAGGTGTCAGGCCTTCTAGACTCCTGACCCTAGGTGCTCGGAGCCCAATGTGAGCGAAATTATTATTTCTGATATAAAGAAATTGGCTGACATCAAAACGAGTCCGATTGTTCCTTCATCGTTCAGAAGAGCCGTGGTCGGGGCCCGATGATTCATGCAGGGTATGTAGATCCTTTCTCTTATTTCCCCTCCACTAAACTGGTATGGGGCTTTCCAGAGTGGGCCACTTTTATTTTTTAACCCCGACCCAACCGACCACGGCCCCCCACTGAAGTTTTTACCTCCAACCAGTCCGTTTGGTGCATTGGACCGATCCCGTATCTGATACGTTCACCCGAGGGCACGACCTCTCTTGGGATATAGATGTATTCTCGTGTCTTATGTTCAATCCTCTCGGGAATTGAGTCCCCAACCTTTTAATCCAGTCCCACTCCTTCCTTGGTCTCTCTCTCTCTCTTATTCCAATGAGCCCCATGCTCCAAACCGGTAATTCCTATGTTCTTTACCCCGTGCCAGAAAAAATGGGATGTGACATGACCCT
Source organism: Triplophysa dalaica (assembly GCF_015846415.1). Lineage (NCBI taxonomy): Eukaryota > Metazoa > Chordata > Actinopteri > Cypriniformes > Nemacheilidae > Triplophysa > Triplophysa dalaica. The sequence continues at coordinate 8,100 of NC_079564.1, read as the reverse complement.
TGTTCTTTATTGGTTCTGACATTATACCTGTGTGAATTCATCCTGGTATTTATGGACGTGCTAGTGTCCCCCACGTACCTCATCCCATACTTTCTGCAGGTCATTAGGTAAACACAGTTGGTCCTGTTCAGAGGGACATTTCGCGGAATCCTACAAAATACTCCTCTCTGCCTAGTTCTCAAGGTGGCAGGTAAACGTTCCTTAGTCCTCTTTTTTATCTCTCGAAGGCTAAAGTTTACTATGTACCAAAAGATCTTGGATATTTTTACCCCTCTCATACACTATCAGTGGTACAAAGGCATCCCCTATCCAAGCCTGATCCGCCTTATGGAAGATCTGTTTACCTTGCGAGCAATTCTCGTGTGATACTTGGAATAGGGAACCACAAAAGGTATAATGGGTTTTTGTTGATCTGCTCGCCTTTTTGCTTCGTGTTTATCTGCCCGTGCCCGTTGTTTAATTATATTTCTCAGAAACAGATGGGCATACCCTCTGGGTCTTAAGGCCTTAAAAAGAACCTTCCCTGCTGCCACCTCATCGTCTCTTTGGGTACAGATTCTATTGAATCAGAGTAGCTGACTCTTAATACCATAACACATGTGTTTTGGATGGTAACTCTGTTCATGTAAAAGAGCATGCGTATCTGTGCTCTTAAAGAAAACCTCAAGATCCAATTTCCCTGTTTCTTGAAATCCGCCCCTTTAAAGACGTCACATCTAGATAGTCAATCTTGTGCTCCGACAAGGTAAATGTAAGCTTGATTGATTCGTGAAGACTTTAGTCTATCCACAAAATCCCGGAACTCTGGCTCTGAGTGTCCCCATAGCCCCCAAATATCGTCTAAATACCTAAAATATTGGATTGGTTTAATGGGACATTTCACCAAGGCTTCCTCCTCCCATTGCGCCATGTGTATGCCGGCACAAATTTCTTCCCCATCGTCGTCCCCTTTATCTGTAGGTAAAACTCGCCATTAAATTCAAAATCATTTTGTGTTAGGCGCAACAGATCAATCAGAAAGTTTTCCAGTCCGTCTATAGGCAGATATTTATGAAAACAGGTTCTGACAGCGCTTGGCCCCTCTCGGTTTCTATATTGGTATACAAACTTGTAACATCCATAGAAAAGAAAATGACCGGTTCTTTGATTACCAGGGCCTTAATTTTGGCCAAAAAAGTCCCAAGTGTCCTTCACATAACTCTTATGCCTAATGGATTTAGGTAATAATCTATGCATTCCGCTACCCGATAACTTTCACTACCACAATCTGCCACTTTGGGTCTACCGGGTGGCATATCCTCAAACGGCCACTTATCTCTAGGTTTATGGATTTTTGGTAGAAGATAAAAACGCCTAGGTCTTGGTTTATCGTCCCCCACCAGATAATCCCTTTGGGCCAGCTCCAAATAATGTTATGCCACCAGCCCGTCCAATAGACCTCGGATTATCGGGATTGAATTTAAGAAAACCGGTGCCTCAAGTTTTTTATAATACGCTGGCTCCCTCTGTTCTTGATTTTTTTTTATTCATTCAAGACTGGAGCTTTGACAACCGCTCCTGTAGAACTGTGGGTTTTTTGCCGTCCTCTGAAATTTTACAAAAGTGATTTCCTTTTCAATGTACATTTCTATCAGTTTGCATTTGTGCATTTATTTCTCTCTCCCCCAAAGATCTCTCCATAGTTTGAACCATTCTCACTGTGTGTGCACAGTAAATAACCAGTTTCTGCTCTGACTTGTCAGTAATGCAAGGATTCTGATTCACAAATCATGCTTGTAGCTTTATGCATCTGCCAGTGATAGCTTTTGAACCAAATGGCATGGATACCTAGTGGTGTTAAGGAAAGGCTGTTTGCAATTACAGAAGGTCTACTTTGTCTAGTGACGTTTATACATATGTATCTTGTTTTATACTTCGAGAAATGTTGTGCCTTGTTCTGTACCTCATTTTATACCATGTTCTCATTTACATGGTTCATTTGTGGACTATGTAGCTTTACATGTAACTTTGTTTCTGCTGGTTTTTTTAAAGGTTGCACTTTTTTGGGGCATATGGTTTACATTTTAATTAGCTCTGGACTTATCTATACCACTAGACTGGTCTGTGATGAAGCTTAGCATGTAGTGTGATTAAGATATTCTGTTTGTAAAATAACTAGTGCTACTTCAATGATATTAACTTTTTGTTTGTTTGAGTTCAGCAGTTCAACCAAACCCTATTTTTCAAAATGCACTTTCAGACATTTTTTTTTCTTCCCTTCAGCTGTACCAAAGAATGATTTGGGTACTTCTACTCAACTTTTGTTGAAGTGAGTTTGCCAGCCCACTTGAATGCAATTGGTTTTAAATTTGAAAACCAACCCCAACCCTCACCCTCAAAACAGTCTGTATAAAAGACAATTGTAATTCTGTTGACAATACTTTTCTTTATTCAGGTTACATTCTGTACTCCCCATGTGGTTTGAAATATTTATGTGGGAAGTGTGTGCGCCATTGTAAAATGTAATTAAATTTGGTTCTTAAATTAATTTAAAATTGCTTTGAGTTTGTATGTAAACCTTTAGATGCTGAATCACTGCATGTATTGAATGTTATTCAAGTAATTAGTTTTTATATTGAATTTATTGCTTGATGTTGAATACATTTTTTGTTTTTGGTTTACAGATGTGGATTTAAAAGAATGTTACAAGTTGTGCTCATTTTCTGTAAAATTGCCTGTAGAAGCTTGCTTTTTTTAACCATCTGTACGGAATTTACCTGAAGACCCTGGATACCTTATGGTGTTAACGAAAGGGTTTTTGACGAAGAGTCTGTCCAATTAAATGATAATTAAACTCTGAACTCTAAGATCATACTAAATTACAAATTAAAATAAATATTGTAGGAGTTTGTGTTTGCAGAGGAAATCTTTGTGTAATTGATGGTCATTACGTTTTCTTTAATCTTATCAATGTAGTTTTCTTTAGCAAGACAATGAAGGCAACTGAAGATATTTGTATTTCCTTATTGAGGATATTTTTCCATGCACATTACTCTTATTTTCTTTCATTTCACTCTGTCAGGAATATTGTACTAGAGCATCAATGTCTTTTTCCTCTTTATTTTCTATAAATTCCTTGCTAGAGTTCTATACATACCTTGCCCCAGGTTGTAAGAGGTTCCAACTCTTAAATCAAACTAATCCTGAACACTTTCCCTCTTACTTCACCTCACACTTATTATATTGCTGGGTTTCTACCAACTTGATTCATTCGTAGGCCCTAAATATTATCTTGCCCTTTTTAAGAATTTTTCATTGACGCAAATGCATCTAAATTTCCCAGAAAATGTTATGTATATTTGGATTATGGCCATGTGATTTAAATGTGAAATGTAGTTTCTTGAAATATTATGTTTGCTGTTGTTTTAAAGAGCTGAAGAGTGGTGTAAACCTTTTTATTACTCATTGCTTTTATTCCATATGTTTGGTCTTGGGAATTGCTGGAAGTACCTTTATGCAACTGCCAGTGAAGGCTCTTGATCCAAATAGTCTGGATACCTTGCGGTGTTAACGAAAGCCTATTTGGTGAAAGCAGCTAGAGGTGTAATTTTTTTTAACAAAAATTGGTAGCTCCTTTATATTTAGAGACTCTTTTCAGTAGGAGTTTGATAGTGTTTCTTTTGTTAATTGTTTCTTATCTGTTGCACACTGCATTTGTGGTTTTGATTTACATATTATGACAGGTCTAAAGTGAATGTGTTATTAAACAAAACAAGCATGTTGTTTTGATGTTGAAGGTTTTCATTAGTTGTAAGTAATTTTAGGCATGTTATATTTTCACTTGCAGGATATTGAATGTTGTTTGGTTTGAAGGAAAATTTTTGTGTACACGGTTTTGGTCAAAATAGGGTTTTATGACTAAGTTGGGGAGGCCCCTTGTTCCTTGGTGTTAGGGTTGGTGCATAAGTTGGGGAGGCCCCTTGTTCCTTGGTGTTAGGGTTGGTGCATAAGTTGGGGAGGCCCCTTGTTCCTTGGTGTTAGGGTTGGTGCATAAGTTGGGGAGGCCCCTTGTTCCTTGGTGTTAGGGTTGGTGCATAAGTTGGGGAGGCCCCTTGTTCCTTGGTGTTAGGGTTGGTGCATAAGTTGGGGAGGCCCCTTGTTCCTTGGTGTTAGGGTTGGTGCATAAGTTGGGGAGGCCCCTTGTTCCTTGGTGTTAGGGTTGGTGCATAAGTTGGGGAGGCCCCTTGTTCCTTGGTGTTAGGGTTGGTGCATAAGTTGGGGAGGCCCCTTGTTCCTTGGTGTTAGGGTTGGTGCATAAGTTGGGGAGGCCCCTTGTTCCTTGGTGTTAGGGTTGGTGCATAAGTTGGGGAGGCCCCTTGTTCCTTGGTGTTAGGGTTGGTGCATAAGTTGGGGAGGCCCCTTGTTCCTTGGTGTTAGGGTTGGTGCATAAGTTGGGGAGGCCCCTTGTTCCTTGGTGTTAGGGTTGGTGCATAAGTTGGGGAGGCCCCTTGTTCCTTGGTGTTAGGGTTGGTGCATAAGTTGGGGAGGCCCCTTGTTCCTTGGTGTTAGGGTTGGTGCATAAGTTGGGGAGGCCCCTTGTTCCTTGGTGTTAGGGTTGGTGCATAAGTTGGGGAGGCCCCTTGTTCCTTGGTGTTAGGGTTGGTGCATAAGTTGGGGAGGCCCCTTGTTCCTTGGTGTTAGGGTTGGTGCATAAGGGTTAGGGTTAGGGTGGGTTAGGGTTAGGGTTAGGTTAGGTTAGGGTTAGGGTTAGGGTTGGTTAGGGTTAGGGTTAGGGTTAGGGTTAGGGTTAGGGTTAGGGTTAGGGTTAGGGTTAGGGTTAGGTTAGGGTTAGGGTTAGGGTTAGGGTTAGGTTAGGGTTAGGGTTAGGTTAGGGTTAGGGTTAGGGTTAGGTTAGGGTTAGGGTTAGGGTTAGGGTTAGGGTTAGGGTTAGGGTTAGGGTTAGGGTTAGGGTTAGGGTTAGGTTAGGTTAGGTTAGGTTAGGGTTAGGGTTAGGGTTGGGTTAGGGTTAGGGTTAGGGTTAGGGTTAGGGTTAGGGTTAGGGTTAGGGTTAGGGTTAGGGTTAGGGTTAGGGTTAGGGTTAGGGTTAGGTTAGGTTAGGGTTAGGGTTAGGGTTAGGGTTAGGGTTAGGGTTAGGGTTAGGTTAGGGGTTAGGGTTAGGGTTAGGGTTAGGGTTAGGGTTAGGGTTAGGGTTAGGGTTAGGGTTAGGGTTAGGGTTAGGGTTAGGGTTAGGGTTAGGGTTAGGGTTAGGGTTAGGGTTAGGGTTAGGGTTAGGGTTAGGGTTAGGGTTGGTTAGGGTTAGGGTTTAGTTAGGGTTTAGGGTTAGGGTTAGGGTTAGGGTTAGGGTTAGGGTTAGGGTTAGGGTTAGGGTTAGGGTTAGGGTTAGGGTTAGGGTTAGGTTAGGGTTAGGGTTAGGGTTAGGGTTAGGGTTAGGGTTAGGGTTAGGGTTAGGGTTAGGTTAGGGTTAGGGTTAGGTTAGGGTTAGGGTTAGGGTTAGGGTTAGGGTTAGGGTTAGGGTTAGGTTAGGTTAGGGTTAGGGTTAGGGTTAGGTTAGGGTTAGGGTTAGGGTTAGGGTTAGGGTTAGGGTTAGGGTTAGGGTTAGGTTAGGGTTAGGGTTAGGGTTAGGGTTAGGGTTAGGGTTAGGTTAGGGTTAGGGTTAGGGTTAGGGTTAGGTTAGGGTTAGTTAGGTTAGGTTAGGGTTAGTAGGGTTAGGGTTAGTTAGGGTTAGTTAGGGTTAGGGTTAGGGTTAGGGTTAGGGTTAGGTTAGGGTTAGGGTTAGGGTTAGGGTTTTAGGGTTAGGGTTAGGGTTAGGTTAGGGTTAGGGTTAGGGTTAGGGTTAGGGTTAGGGTTAGGGTTAGTTGGGTTAGGGTTAGGTTAGGGTTAGGGTTAGGGTTAGGGTTAGGGTTAGGGTTAGGGTTAGGGTTAGGGTTAGGGTTGGGTTAGGGTTAGGGTTAGGGTTAGGGTTAGGTTAGGGTTAGGGTTAGGGTTAGGTTAGGGTTAGGGTTAGGGTTAGGGTTAGGGTTAGGGTTAGGGGTTAGGGTTAGGGTTAGGGTTAGGTTAGGGTTAGGGTTGGGTTAGGGTTAGGGTTAGGGTTAGGGTTAGGGTTAGGGTTAGGGTTAGGGTTAGGGTTAGGGTTAGGGTTAGGGTTAGGGTTAGGGTTGGGTTAGGTTAGGGTTAGGTTAGGGTTAGGGTTAGGGTTAGGGTTAGGGTTAGGGTTAGGGTTAGGTTAGGGTTAGGGTTAGGGTTAGGGTTAGGTTAGGGTTAGGGTTAGGGTTTTAGGGTTAGGTTAGGGTTAGGTTAGGTTAGGGTTAGGGTTAGGGTTAGGGTTAGGGTTAGGGTTAGGGTTAGGGTTAGGGTTAGGGTTAGGGTTAGGGTTAGGGTTAGGGTTAGGGTTAGGGTTAGGTTAGGTTAGGGTTAGGGTTAGGGTTAGGGTTAGGGTTAGGGTAGGGTTAGGGTTAGGGTTAGGTTAGGGTTAGGGTTAGGGTTAGGGTTAGGGTTAGGGTTAGGGTTAGGGTTAGGGTTAGGGTTAGGTTAGGGTTAGGGTTAGGGTTAGGGTTAGGGTTAGGGTTAGGGTTAGGGTTAGGGTTAGGGTTAGGGTTAGGGTTAGGTTAGGGTTAGGGTTAGGGTTAGGGTTAGGGTTAGGGTTAGGGTTAGGGTTAGGGTTAGGGTTAGGGTTAGGGTTAGGGTTAGGGTTAGGGTTAGGGTTAGGGTTAGGGTTAGGGTTAGGGTTAGGGTTAGGTTAGGGTTAGGGTTAGGGTTAGGGTTAGGGTTAGGGTTAGGGTTAGGGTTAGGGTTAGGTTAGGGTTAGGTTAGGGTTAGGGTTAGGGTTAGGTTAGGGTTAGGGTTAGGTTAGGGTTAGGGTTAGGGTTAGGGTTAGGGTTAGGGTTAGGGTTAGGGTTAGGGTTAGGGTTAGGGTTAGGGTTAGGGTTAGGGTTAGGGTTAGGGTTAGGGTTAGGTTAGGGTTAGGGTTAGGTTAGGGTTAGGGTTAGGTTAGGGTTAGGGTTAGGGTTAGGGTTGGTGGGTTAGGGTTAGGGTTAGGGTTAGGGTTAGGGTTAGGGTTAGGGTTAGGTTAGGGTTAGGGTTAGGGTTAGGGTTAGGGTTAGGGTTAGGGTTAGGGTTAGGGTTAGGGTTAGGGTTAGGGTTAGGGTTAGGGTTAGGGTTAGGGTTAGGGTTAGGGTTAGGGTTAGGGTTAGGGTTAGGGTTAGGTTAGGGTTAGGTTAGGTTAGGGTTAGGGTTAGGGTTAGGGTTAGGGTTAGGGTTAGGGTTAGGGTTAGGTTAGGGTTAGGGTTAGGGTTAGGTTAGGGTTAGGGTTAGGTTAGGGTTAGGGTTAGGGTTAGGGTTAGGGTTAGGTTAGGGTTAGGGTTAGGGTTAGGTTAGGTTAGGGTTAGGGTTAGGGTTAGGGTTAGGGTTAGGGTTAGGGTTAGGGTTAGGGTTAGGGTTAGGGTTAGGGTTAGGGTTAGGGTTAGGGTTAGGGTTAGGGTTAGGGTTAGGGTTAGGTTAGGGTTAGGGTTAGGGTTAGGGTTAGGGTTAGGGTTAGGGTTAGGGTTAGGGTTAGGGTTAGGGTTAGGGTTAGGGTTAGGGTTAGGGTTAGGGTTAGGGTTAGGGTTAGGGTTAGGGTTAGGGTTAGGGTTAGGGTTAGGGTTAGGGTTAGGGTTAGGGTTAGGGTTAGGGTTAGGGTTAGGGTTAGGGTTAGGGTTAGGGTTAGGGTTAGGGTTAGGGTTAGGGTTAGGGTTAGGGTTAGGGTTAGGGTTAGGGTTAGGGTTAGGGTTAGGGTTAGGGTTAGGGTTAGGGTTAGGGTTAGGGTTAGGGTTAGGGTTAGGGTTAGGGTTAGGGTTAGGGTTAGGGTTAGGGTTAGGGTTAGGTTAGGTTAGGGTTAGGGTTAGGGTTAGGGTTAGGTTAGGGTTAGGGTTAGGGTTAGGGTTAGGTTAGGGTTAGGGTTAGGGTTAGGGTTAGGGTTAGGGTTAGGGTTAGGGTTAGGGTTAGGGTTAGGGTTAGGGTTAGGGTTAGGGTTAGGGTTAGGGTTAGGGTTAGGGTTAGGGTTAGGGTTAGGGTTAGGGTTAGGGTTAGGGTTAGGGTTAGGGTTAGGGTTAGGGTTAGGGTTAG
>NC_079563.1:20392489-20510605 GCF_015846415.1 Triplophysa dalaica | reverse complement strand
GTCTTTGGACGCCCTCTCCTCATGCGCTCGCCTCTCTGCCCCCTCCGCTGCGCCTCACTGCACCAAAACCTGCAAGACAAACAATAAAAACATTAATCACACTATTCCGTATTTTCTTGTTAGCAACAACATGAGTGTCTGAGGGCACAAGCTATTACGACTTTATAATGATAGATAAATTGGATAAAAATCAACAGGACTAAATGTGCAGCATCACAATCGCACACCCACATCCCTCAGGAGAGATCAATGTCTCTTTGTTTGAAAATGAGCAATGCAGTGTATAGACGTTCGACACATTTCATGATCTGGGTGCCGCCAGCCAAACTAAGTCTTGTTGTTTAGCTTTTCTTTCCAAGGTATGTTTGCAGGTATATGTATTTTAAGATAAGACTGCTTAAGATAAACATAAAACAGGTGAAAAATCCACACGCTGTTACCAGAGGGATAGCAAAACCATAGTTTGTGAATATGTTTACCTCTCTTAATATCCTATCTAGTCAAATGTCTTTCCTGCGTCAATGCAATATCCCCAGAACATAATTTCATTTTCTGGATTACGGCTTTTAGAGCAGAACAGCTGCAACCACCAAAAAATAATAATTCTGGCTTAAAATACAGATTTCAAAGAAGAACTGACATCAGTTTTTAGCTGTAAAAACAAAACTCACTAAATTTTAAAGAATTTTTCAATACTCAGGATTTTTCTAGTTACATAATATCCATAAATCATATCCTATGTGCCTTCAAAATATATGATAAACAAATATTAATCTTGCTTAGGTGTGCTTAAGAGTGTAAACTAAAGATCAGCTTTGCTTGGCAAAAAATGACAACACATGTGCAAAGCTTATTGTGTCAAGACCCTGAATATGAATACAAGCGAAAATCAACAATTATCTCTAAGATACGACCATTAAGATTTTTCTGCATTTTTTCAATTTTTTTGGCATTGATTTCAAGTCCATATTAGCATACACGTCACATTTTGATGGTTATATCGAACCTGAAAGGGTACTGAAAAACACTGCCCAAATATGCCTAACCCATATTATTTTTGGCCCCCTTACATATTTCCCCCATTCATCTACATAATTTATGCATCTCAGCATGATACAATTTGACAGTAAATTTCACCTCATGCCCAATTCACCCAATCATTTATATTCCAGACAAAAAAGTTGTCAGATTAAACAGTTTATATTCTTACCCCCTTTATGCACAAAACTATAGTTTTAAGATCTTATAAGACAGAACAACTGATAGGGGCCCAAACACAGCTACCAACAGAGCAATTACGGCTGAACGATGCCCTGCAGATCTGCTGTAATAATGTTCAGTGGTGTGTGTCCAAACAGAGATGTTCACAGTCTGCTCGCTGACGTCCTCCTGTCACTCCCTTGTTATCAGAGCAGCAAAACGCTGTCACAATCTGCTGAAGTCGCAGTGTGCACAAAGCGTATCAGAGAGATCATTACTCCCAACAGAATGATCTGGATGACGTCTATTTAAACATAACATCTAATAGAAACTCACAGAAGGGCACTGAATGAGTTACGACAGCTTTAAATATAACCCTCATCTCTGCTACACTACTAAGTCAAGTACAATAAGCAGCACGAATCAGAATTTTTATTTTCAACAGAAAATCTCACATCGCTTGCAGAAAACACTATGAGATGATATAACGGAGCCGGACTCAAACTCAGACTTCCTGCATCAGTACCAAATGCTTGAGTATCAATAAAAGACTTCCTTAGCTTGCTTACAATATATGAATGACTAACCACAATGAAATGATAAAAAAACATTCTTACGTTAGTGCATGTCAAAGGATTTAAAAGGATTTGTACATCACCTCACTGAGGTTAAAGTCAGCGGGAAGTTATTGATTAGCATGCGGCTATGGCGCAGCTGCGGTTAGATGGCGAAAGCATTCGGTTAACCTTCGTATTTCAGCATGGAAGAGCAAAAGCGCACATACATTTACAGACTTATCCTCCAACTTGTACAAGACAAGAAAATATGAGACAAGCCTCTCTCAAGACCACCCCTTGACTGCCCTTCATCTTAGTAGAAAGCCAACAGCAAATCCACCATCTCTTCTCGCTACTATCTTTGACCGATATCAATTCTGTAATCGTTTTTCTATTTTACCGTCCTCGAGGGGAGGGGGGCTATGGGTTAACTGGATTCTGGTAATAGGAGAGTCTGGATTTGTTGAGTGCCCTGAGGTGGCGTTTCCACCAGATGAACATTTACAGTCTGACTTTGATGCAGGATAATGGGGCAAAGCTCACACCTGCCAAAGTGATGCTTTAAATATGAGATAAACAAGCCCTGCTGAACCTAATTCTTGGATTTAAAAGCAAAAATAAAAGCTCATAAGATACATGTGGTTTTATTAGAATGTGATCTTTAGAATCTGTTCTCTGATGAACATTTTATTTATGTCATTTGAAAATTATGAAATGGTATGCACTTGCAACATTTCTTAAAAAAATATAACATTTTTACTTGAGATTGCAAGCAAAATGATTCTTAAAATTATTCCTGTAGCTTAAAGGGATTGTCCACCCACAAATGAAAATTCTGTCAGAATTACCCCCCCTCAAATCATAAAAATGTATTTTTGATTCATTTTAAAAAGACGTGCTTTGCCATTTATTTAACATAAACGTATTTCGTTTCGTATTCCTTTCATATTCGTTTCTATTTTTTATTTGCAAAGTGTTTGCTGTGATTACACGTTTTGTAATTTTTATGTTTGTTTACATTTACTTTACCGACATTAAGGCTTTTATACTCCTTTAATATTTTTTGCATGGTGTATGTATTCGTTCTGTAAGGTCTGTGTTTAATATAAGCAAACGTCATTCTACTATCCTGTCCTTTTTTGTTATTTATTAAGAAAGATATTAACCCTCCATTAATTCAAGTCGAATTGCCACATATTCAAAACTGAAAGTAAAATACATCATGTGCACGGCCGCATAGATCCCTCAAAGGAAAAGTGGTTTGGCCAGAGGCACTGGCATGTCTCATTAGGATAAGGTTGCCAGATCAGCGCCACACTTCTCTGCACAATGAATATTGGAAAGCCAGCTTAATGAATCTTAAGCATGGCAGCCCGCACCTGCTCCCACTCTGAGCAACCAGAGAAAACACACTTTAGTCAGGGTGTGTGCAATAAACCGATGTTAATTTTGTTGCTCCAAAAATACAAACCATCAGTCTGGGAATGTTTGTGTTGTCCTGATGTTATTTCAAACTCTCAAAGGCAACCCAAGGAAATGCAGACGTGTGTGTTTAGGTTAGTGGTCACAATCAGCTGGGTTATTTTTACGGCTGTATACAGTTGCACATTGTTTAAATGTGAATGCTTATCAAAATGTTTACTTCATAGGAATTTTAACCTGTTTGGCTGGATCTATTAGTGTTTTAAACACACACTATGTACAGTGGGAAATCAAAAATAGGTATAACAAATACAACTAAAAACCCCTGAAATCAAATAATATAATAAATTGCAACCGCGTACAATAAAGTATTCTAGCTCTGGCGGACCACCACGACAGAATAACACACTTCTCAGGGCGAGTGCTGTTTTACCCACAATCCCTGTGGAAACGCATGCAACACCTAAACACAAGAATGCACAGGCCTAGAAAGCCAATGTGCATGTCACTTTAGGAACATCTACATTATATATCAAATTTATAGCTTCATATACAGTAGCGTTATAGAACCAAACTTTATTGATGTTGCTGTTGTTGCACTATATACCAGTGCTAGAATAAGACTGGTTTAATAAGCAATGCCACAGCCAAAACAAGAATCAAGCACAAATAAATCAGTCTGGAAACAAAAAACATGTGGAGCTGAATGACAGAGGTGAGATATGACCAAATCTTAAAATACAAAGGTGTGTTGGATAACAAACATTCAGATTTCTACAGAAAATGCTTGTGCTATACAAAAAATGTCACCACGAGACAATGGTTTTGAGGTAGATGTCAGGGCATTGTGTGCAGATTTAAGGTCGAGAATGATTTGGAAGCATCGCAACACGTGTGCGTGTAAGACGGATGTAGAAAATGAAAGCAAAGAGCGAATCGTCTTAATGCGCTCAGGTTGTGTGTGTGTAAACTTGTCAATGACGAACTGTACTGTGCGCGTCAGTGGGAAATATCAGCGTGACCCACGCAGTTGACTCATCGAACACACACAGCCTACACTGATGCGCTCAAGATCTGCTCGTCTTTCCACATGAAATAACAACTGGAAGAAATTCCCATGTTACAGGTCGTGCATGCGCAAGTAAAAATGCTCATGCGGTCTTGAAAAATGGTCGCAAAAAGCGATTTGGTCGCAGTTTTGAGCTCTAATAAAAAAATATTAATATTTTGGAAGATGGCCATCTAGCAAACTGATTTCTCAGCCAACCCATGGCTCGCCGTGGTGGACATCGGTAGACATTTTTTGGGTAGACATCGTCCAACCCTATTACCAAAGAAGACATAATCAATGTCCAACATAAATCCAATTCTGGCATTTAACTAAAATAAAATGGCAAAATGAAAACAACTAGAAAATCCATAGACATCACTGTTAGTTCACATTGGTATTGAACACTTTCTCACACCATCGGATGTGTTGAGTTTTTTAATAAAGGATGCATGTGTTTGATTCAGTCAGATGTGACAATATTCAATGAGTCTGTCATCATCTCTACTTCTGAAAAACAGCACCCGATACAAAGACAAAGCACTAAAATCAATTTTGTATCAAAGACATTATTTTGTGTTAAAACCCCCTACATTTATATATTTTTGTTCTAGTGCTTAGAATAGTTAAGAGTCATTTATCTACATGCTCCAAAACACTCAAGCAAGCAGTGCAACTCGCTGAGGTGAATTTAGCTCAAATAAAATAACACTCTTGTCAGCTCAAGCAGATGGATGGTTTAAATAAACACAGACCAGTCTGTTGAAAGGAAAATAAAAATATGCCAAAGTGCCATGAAGTCCATTAGTGATGATATGCGCAACGCAAACAAAAAAATCAGCGCAAATCATCCCCAAAAATGCCAAACGTGTCCATTTTAAGGAAGCATTCCTGTCACCTCCGATGCTGACTTGAGATTCTTCCTGGAATCCCGGGCGAAGTCTTGATTAAAAAACGGCCCATGTTTAAGTGAAAATGTGAGAGAAAGTTTGGTATGAAAGTGCAGCTTCACACATTTGTTGATGATTTGGCAGTGCTGCGAGAGAAAACGCTGAACACGCTTTAAAACGATGGCCGCCATCAATAACCGAATAACCGCAATGTCAATATTAAAGATGGAGGGGTGCTGCTTGCTGACTTCAGGTCAAACCTGGAGGGATGGAAGCGAGGGAACTGAGGCTAACAAGGATCAAGAGATTACTACTGAGGGAACGAAGAGACTAGCAAGTATCGTGGGAAAATAGGACATTTCGTTCTAACTAACACTTGAAAATTCATTACTTTCGCCTCTTTGGTGACTCACTTTCCTTGTTCTTTTCTCATTTGACTCACTTCCTCAGTTAACTTCTGATGACATAACATGACACTGAAAAACAGATGCATCCAGATCCACATCCATGCATGATCCATCAAAGCAAACGGTCCTCAAGCATAATTCACATTTCAGTATATGAAATCAACATATACTATATATGATTGATGTCCTTTAGGAAAAAAACACTTTCCAGCCTAATGTGCATAAAAAAGTTAAGAACATTTGAAAGGTTATTTTAAAGCATATGGCATTTTTTTCTTTACTGGGTTAGAAAACTATATTCATAGAAAATCTTTTTATTCATGTTATAGCCAAATCAAGCACAACAAAATAAATAAAGGTGGAAACAAATGACCAAAAAGATTCACAACAAACATTAGAAAACTCAAAGCATGATTCTTCTATGGCATCGTCCAGCACCTTCATTATTAAAATTTTGAATTTAGACATTAATAAATATTGCATATAAGAATTTATAGTCCGTTTAATATTTGACCTGTGGTTCTCAAATGATGTGCTTTTCACTGTGCGTGTGTGCGAGTGTGTTTGCGTGTGTGCGTCTATGTCAATGTGTGTAAGTATGCATATTGTGTGTGTGGAGCATTTGTATGTCTGTCTTTTGTTGCTTTCACCTTTTTCTGTTTTTACAGGTATATGCCTTTAGTTGTTTTTCTAGTATTCAATGAGTCATATACAGCTGCTTTGTAACAATGAAAATTGTAAAAAAGCGCTATATAAATAAAGTTGAGTTGAGTTAAAAGTGTACAAAAATTAACATCATTTTTAACATACTTAAGCTCTAAAACCAAGACATATTAAAATAATCATGACCATATGGTCTAAAGGTCTTTGCATATAGTAAAAAAAAAATGATGCGTCTTTTTCATATTTGGCGCTTGTGTGTACGGTGCTCTCTGAAAAAAAACTTGCCATTGTTTTTGTACTTGCCAGTCCGAATTGTTTTTGACAATTTTGACAAATCGGAGGCAGCGCGTAAATGTGATTGAAACAACGTGAGGTTGTGTTTATTTTTAACCTGCGAACATTTCGGATGAAATTTGGGACCCAATGTGCAATGCCCTTAAATCTTTCTGTTCAGGCAGATCTCTTCTACTTCACTAAATGCTTAAGACATCTAACGTAAAATCAATAAACACACTGACCAGGTTATACAGCACTGACAGCCGAGGAGAGATAAACCTGATTTACAATACTGCTGTTTCGTTCAGTTAGTTTCGTTCCGCTAGGGTTCTTCAAATGAAGACAGGCCAGTAGACCAGGTTCCATGAAGAGATGTATCAAACTGGTTTGCTCTATGCTCTTTGTTGAGGACAACACACACACTCAGGCATAAATCCATACAGATCCCTAAATCCATCTTCTGCCACAGAGCATTTTATTCTGATACTCTTAAGTACACACACGCAACAAATGCAGGAACAGAACAATTGTCCGGGTATTAAAATGGCTGTTAATCTAATGGATTGTAGAGTAGCTTCCATAGACTTAAGCCTAAAGGCTATTACTTAAAAAATTATATCTTAGCTCGAGAGATTATCTCTGGTGTTATTCGAGGTTCTTGAACCTAAATATGTGAAAGAGAAAGTATTAAAGCTCCAGTATGTAATAATTTTGTAATAAAATTTCAGAAAATAACTTGCACAGTGTGATATATTTCCTCCAGTTGTGTACTTACAATATTTCAAAAGTCTCTAAAGATTTTTTATTTCAGAGAAATTCCGATTTTAAATAACTGGCCGTCCCGGAAAAGAAATGTCGCCTCTCAGTGACGCAATGTCCGCTCTATACTTTGTTCCGGTGTAGACCAGAATATCACATGGTCAAATGCGGAAGTGGTTGTTATGGATCACCACTACTCTTTGGCGAGTATTGAAGTGCCAGTAAAACGGAAGCATCCATATTTGGATACACGCAGACTGTGTGACAAACGGAGGAATAAAACCAGGATAAATATCGGCAAGGCGTTTTCGAGATGGAGAGAGCTGCGCGACAATCTTGGACTTGACAGAGACTCTGCTCTCGCGAGTGTATTGATAGACAGGTAAGCAAATCAATTATTTATTTTAGAACGATTGGTTTGAGCACGTTAAACAACACGGCATAACCATAAACACGTAACACTGCACAACATTAACCCAACAAATCATTTAACAAATAGCTGTAAGTTGTAACGGGATAATATAGCATAACATTTCACGTTCCTTGCAGTTCATTAATTATGATGACATAAAATAATACGATCAGATATACAGGTAATACAAAAACAAATAAATTACCTCATCCGTGATCATGATTCGTTTATCCAATTTAGATGCATCGCTATGGCGAAAACGCATTTAAAACGACATCTCCCATCGTCACCTGCTTCATAGCGTCATCAAGCTTCGCCTTTGTTATTGTTGGAAATGCCCCCTCTTGTGGTCAAATACCAAGGTTACATACTGCAGCTTTAAACCAAAGGAACTCTCAACTGTAGTTGTTCACAAGTTGTTTTTTTAAAGGGGTCATATGACACGGCTAAGCATTAACATTTACATTTACATTTACATTTAGTCATTAGTCATTTAGCAGATGCTTTGATCCAAAGCGACTTACAGGTAGAGGTGGGGTAAGCAATGGAAGCAATTTGGACAGCACAAGGACAACAAAAGCATGCTCAAAAGTGAAATCAAAAAAGAAGACTGGTCTCATATAACCTAACACAGTACACAGAGCTAAACTAGAGTATTTTTTTGAGTTTAGAGTAGAGAAGAAATAAAACTCAGAACTGATCAGTCAGGTGTTGACAGAAGAGATGTGTTTCAGACGTTTCTTAAAGATGGCTACAGAATCTGCAGATCTTGTAGCAGCGGGCAGATCATTCCACATAGGTGGAACCGATCCGGAGAAGGTACATACGATTTTTACCTTTTTAGGATGGCACCACAAGACGTTGTTCGTTTGTAGAGCATAGGTATCTGGCGGGTAAATATGTCTGTATTAGCGAGTGAAGATAAGGGACCACGAACCACTAGTGGTCTTGTAGGCCAGGATCAGAGTCTTGAATTTGATGCGAGCGACTATAGGGAGCCAATGTAGCTTAATGAATAGAGGAGTGACGTGTGCTCTCTTCGGTTCATTAAAGATAACTCTTGCCGTGGCATTCTGGATCATCTGTAGAGCTTTTGTTGTGCGAGCTGGAAGTCCACCCAGTAGCTCATTGCAGTAGTCCAGTCTGGACAGGACGAGACCCTGTACTAAGTGCAAATATTATTGTTTGTTTTACATGTAATGCAATGTGTTTAGACGATTTAAGGTTCATAAACGAAGTTTTTCCACATACCAGGCATGTTTGTATCTCCTCTTTGCTCCGCCTCTCTTAGACGCTTAGATTTTTATCAAAGCTCTTGGCTCTGAAAAGCGAGGTGTGCTATGATTGGCCAGTTAACCAGTGTGTAGTGATTGGTCGAAAACTGCAAGCGTGTGACGAAATGTAACGACTCTTACCATATTTGGAACATCAAGTTCCAATACAATTGTACTGACAGGTACACCACCTCACTAGCGTATACATTTTGGCGGTCTCAGTCAAATCACACCATGACCTGACGTACATTTGTGGGGGTGTAGTTACACGAGACATCTCAGGAAAGGTCTGGGTGAGAATTCGCTTTTAGATAGAATGCATCTTTTAGTCCGACACTTAAATTTTTGCATTTTTACGTGTCTAATACATGCATAGGCAACTTATAACACACCGAAGACACAGAAAAACAGGTAGTTGCGCAATATGACGCCTTCAAATTACAAACTGTGGCCTTAAGCTGGCACCTGCAGGGCTTTAACTCTTAGTGACATCAATTAAAAGTAAATTAAACCTAAATTTTTGTATAACAATCTCCAAGCAAAATGATGATTGTCACAAACAACAACAAGACAAACGCACAAGCTGGAGTTAATTGATGGTGACAAACAAAAGAGCTCTACAGACTTCCCAGGATGCTTTGTGCCTTTGTTGGCTTCGGTAACACTTTGAAAGAGCTAAAAATATATCTGACCATGTTACAAAACAAGTGCTTATTATGAAATCCTTTTGGAATGGATTAGGTCTATGGAGACGTCTTATCTGAGAGTGAGTTGGTGTTGGTTTAGTTTCTAATGCATGGTTCACCGTGGTTATATTCGGTCACCCTCATTTATCTATTATGTGAAATGCAAACGGAGAAATTGTTGCTCTTTCTTCAATAATGTTGTTCTGTTTTTAATACAATGAAAGTGGAAAAAGACCAGAAACAAATTCCAAAAATGACCAAGAAAAATAACAATACCCAACCCAACTATGTTCCATCAATTATATATTCCCAGTTTACTGAATCCATCCTTCAGGTTTATGTGAGGACCCAATTACAATGCTAAAAACAACAAAACAAAACATCTGAACCATTCAATTGCATTATATTTGTAAGAGTGGCTTCACACATTCTTATACTCCGTTTCTACATTTGTGTTTCACAAGTCAGTCATACAGATCTGGATTAACAAGTAATGAGTAAATGATGACCGAATTTTGTGGAGGAAGACATAAAAATGTGCGAAAAATGAGAGAAATAAAGAGTAGGTCATTTGAAACACTGCTGGACATGAAAAAGAAAATATTAGATGGAAATACGAATGTGTGTGTGTATACGCAGACATGTGTGTGAACGTGCAGGTCAAGTCAACTCAACACTTTGTATCCCGCTGATAAATCAAAGTGGCTCTTCAGAGCAGAGATGGCAGTTGAACACAACACTATGGTGAACCACAAAATCATCTTTATCGTTCTGTCCTCACATAGACCTAAAAGAGATGATGCATGACAACTAGGCCTGTCGCGATAGTCGAATTTATCGACTTATCGCGCAATATATAAACTTGACGTTGGTACTTTTTGGTGATAAAATGTATCGCCAAAGTGTGCGTTTTCTTTACATAAAAATGAATGACAGTAACATTTTATAAATGTCTCTGTTAGCGCCGCCCTGTATCTGTTTATCAAAAGCGGGGCTCGCTTGCACGCACGCACGCACACACACACACACACAATCGCACACGTGTGCGCACAGCCACACAGGGGGTGGACAGGTGCAAGTGAAAAGACTCGAGGAGTTATATTGTGTTATCCTGATGTATAAACCCAGTTCGGAATAGTAATCGACTGGTGTCAAAGACGCAAACCTCCCACTTCGATATGAAAACAAAGGAGCACGTGAACAAGATGCTCTTCTCTTTAAATATAGAGGAACCGAAAACAACAACAAAACTGATTGAAACAAAAGCTACATTTGGAACTTAAGAGAGGTCTTTAAGATAAATGTGACATGTCACATGTATGAATACACCTTGGACGTATTTACAGCATTTTGTTCCTCTGAAGGGCACTTAACGAATGGAAAAGTCATTCAAGATAAAGAGACATTGTTTGTCATTGCTAAATTGGGCAAGTGTAATAAAAACGGCCACATTATGACATACAATCGTGCTTCCCTCTCCAGAGTTCACACATCGAGGTCTCTGGTTACCCTAAACCTTATCATAAAGGCTTGTAACGTAAATCAACCAATAACAATTAAGGACTAGAAGTGTCAGTTTTATTTATTTTAAACATTTACACTCCAATTATTTATTTCCAATTCATGTCCAAATATTATTTTAAAAGGTCTTTGTTCTGTAAAAGGGTGTACTTGCAATATTATGTCATTACTTAATCAGTGACATAAAATATTTATGAAATGACAATAATATCGACTATCGCAATTATTTCTGATGCAATGAATCGCCGAACAAAAAGTTGCTATCGCCACAGGCCTAATGACAACAGCGATGCTTTTGAGCTCTTTAATAAAAAACATTGTGTTTACAACAGACATATGGGGCAGCATAAAACCTCTCAAAAAACGCCTCTCAACCTGCTTGCTATGGGAAAAATGCAGAAAATCTAACCAGTCCAAATTTGTCCCTAGTATTTATAACGTTGTGGTTCAGAATGTATGGAAGGCTGATTCCTTTCGATTCTTGAACAATTCTTTCACAATGTTTAAGGAGCCATACATTTTTATTTAATTAGTATGATTACACTTGTAATATTGGCAATTATTTAAAAAAAAACAGTTTTTTTTAGTTTAAGAAATTGTACAAATATATTAATTTACAATGTGAATTAACAATTCAGATTGAATTCAAAAGAATTGTGACCAAACAGCAGATTTCACAATTTGAGCTAGAAATAAAAACACTGAATGAAAATAATAAAATGCCAGTAATCATATAATTCGGCATTGTTAGGTTACCTCGCTACTACGCTTTTGGTCACATGCTGCTAACCGATGTGCAATCCTTTTAGCACAACCATTTAAAAATGGCTGCCCTTAAATAAATACTTTCATTTAAAAAAAAAAAATCCTGTTATCCGTGATATAACCTCTTAAAAGGACCCTTATATAACGGCATGAGGGTCACATCGCTCTCTCTCTCTCACTCATCTCTTTTCAGGCTCTGCGACAGCTCACCGGTCGAGCCGCATCCAACCTTGAGCCGTCATGGCTCGGGATCATGAGCACCATCTGCTCGTGCTGAAATCTACCCAGCAGGCAGCACGCTGCACCCTGCTACACAACACTGCATCTCCAGCATGCTTGTGTATGTGTGTTACCTGGGCAGATAGGTCTCTGGAGTTTTGTTTGTGAAGACTGCGAGACGGTGCGGAACATACCTCGGTATGTGCGTTTGTGTAAGAAGAGGAATTTGGGGAAAGTGTTTGGGTTTGTGCACTCGTATCCACAGCATAACCTTCAGCTGCCAAGTCGCAGCGGATCACTGAATCCATTCATTTCCAGGTCAATTTGGGCATGTTACTTGACAACACCAATTCATTAGCACGAACCTTCTCTTTCTTTCTGAATAACTCCATCTCTTCCTCAAACACGCTTCCAGCGGCAAGCATGGCGCATAATGCACTGGGACATGTAGTCTACGGTCAATTCGACTAAGTGCTGTTGTAAATATTTCAGCGCTAGTCTCAGCCCATTGCTTCTCATTCTCCTTTGCTCAGATTCCTTTATCTTGCTCTTTTTTGTTTGAGCCCATCTCCCTCTGAGCTCTCCGATCTCGAACATGAATTTTTTACAAGTCTCTAAAACACAAAATCAGCAGTCTGGGTTCTTAGGGGCAACAATTACATGTTTAGTGTTTAAAAAAAAAAGGGAAGCAATGGATTTTTGGGTATCAACAATGCTAGTATTAAAAAATGTTCATGAAGAGATGGAAATCAAAATATGTTTCCAAATCAGAATTTAACTGACAAAGTGTGGGATATGAATAAACACCCAGCATCCAATCAAAGTATGACAAGTATGATTTTTAACACCTTTCTGTTTTTTTCAGGCCTTCAAGGCAGACAAAACAGGAGAGTGGTGAAACTTTGTTCTTCCTGTCTCTCTCAGGAAATGTTTGGAAAGGAATATTAGCTTATAGTATAACACGCAGTGAACATTGAATACTACCTGCTATTGCGTTAAGAGTGGGCTGATAAACATGTCAAACCGTATTCAGTCACATGACTTCACATCATTAGTCACATGACCACGATACACACTTATTTTGCACACTGAATACACTGAATACATCAGCTTGTTGTTTGGTCAAAACATCTTTATGGCTGTTAAGGATAAAGTAATTACCAACAACATGGTAAAAAGTAAACAAATATGTTGATGCTCACAAGCTCTGTGTGTGTGTATAGAGCGTGATGTGAGACCGCTGTGTGCAAGGAGGTGAAAAACAGCTTGTCTCAGCAAAGTGCTGAATTCCTAACAGAGTTCAGTGACCTCAGGGGCCGCAGTCGTACCAGCCGCACAGATGAGATGGGAGGATGTGTTCATTTCTCTCTGTATGTGTGTGTCTTTCCTTTCCAGGCTGCAGTTTTGACCCCTGACCTTATATCCGGGACACACTACTCTAGTCTTTACATATTCATCACCTTTCATCCTGCATTACTGAGCGTGCTCATGGTCCGGCACTGAGTGTTCTGTAATGAATGCATTAGACTGCCTCTGCTCTGTTTATTAATGGCTTATCACAGAGATTCTCTGCTCCCAGGGTCGTATGGTGACTGGTCATTCCACTTTTATCTGGTTTCCAGGCTTTACACTATAGATGTCACGCTCACAGGACATATAACCTGTGTTTATTTTTATTCATTTTACTATTTTATTTTATTGCATTGAATATTTTTGAATAATTTTGTTATAATTAAGATTAGGTTATTTTTATCATGTTATGTTATTTTCTTTTATTTGAAATTACGTACATTTTTTCCATTTATTAAAATTTTATATAAACATTTTATTTAAATTACTTAATTTATATACAGCAAAACTATTAAGAGATCATTGTAAAATGAGTGTACGTTTTTTCTGAATTTACTGTTCATAGGTATGTAAAGTGATAATTTGTGTTTCATTCTGTAAACTACTGACAATATTTCTCGCAAACTTTTTTTTTTTTTTATTGCATTTATCTGCAGAAAATAATAACTGGAGAAACATGTCAAAATAATGAAAAAGATGCTCAGTGCTTTATCACTTTTAAGCAATACTACTAGGTTGGCAGTGGAACATGGCGATGGACAATGACATCTGGGGGCGTGTCGAGGGTACGTCAGTTTGCTAGATGGCCATCTGCCAAAACATTAAAAACAATTATATCAGGAATCCAGATTGCGACTAAATCGCATTTTGCGACCAGTTTTCAAGACGGCATCATTTTTACAAGTACTTGCACATGCACGACCTGCAAATTTGGAATTTCTTCCAAAAAGCGTTCATTCCATTGATATCCCACACAAAATATTTCCAAGATTAACTAAATTATATAACAACAGTACCCTCCCCAGTACATGTTGGTACCAATGCTTTAATGTACCAACTGATTCGTCAAGTCAACAAAACTCAAAGAAAGAGAAATGAGAGAGAGAGAGAGAGAGAGAGAGAGGCAGACAGAGAGAGAGATCGCATGCGAAGATGGACAAAAAGTGAGGCTCTGTGCGGATCATCCCACAGGAATTGTCGTCATGGCTACATCCTTCCAGCAGCAGCTCCCTGATTCCAGAGAGGGATGAATGGAAGACAGGAGGAGAGAGCAACAGAGAGAAATGCAGACAAAGGAGCCGCACACACACAGAACGGGTCTTATTGCAGTGAGAGATTGGAGATTGAGATGGTAAATTACCACATGGTAAAAGAAACCGAGGCGCTGTGTGATAACTGACACAAGAGAAACTCAATCTTACAACAATTTCAGCATAACAAACACTCCCAATGCAACCTTCAGCCAGAGAGTATAAGATTGAAGACTCAACACATTTAGCACAGTTTCAGATAAAAATGAATAAACATGTCCATGACCTCCTATGAAACAAGCAAGCAAGCATATTTTTTAAAGTGGCCTTGCAACGATGTGCCATGCATTCTGACTTCTTTACCATGTTAAATGTGCTGTCTTCTCATGCTTAACATGGTCAACTTGTCAAAAAACGGGTTGGGCGATCATACAGTTCTCGCAATTTTTTTTCCGAACATATAAAACTGTTTTGTATCAATTTTTCTTAGTCCATTATTGGACAGTTCTCCCGGAAAGGCACGCGGCATGGCCACAGGAGAGCAGGAGAAGGAGCATGCGCAGACGTCACTTTCACTTGTGTTCAGGATAGAGAGAGAGCATACTTTCGTGAAGTTCAGTTGTTTGCTCGATGCATTTGGGTGATGAATGTTATATAAACTGTGGATATAACGCTGGATTTGGAGATCATTTGAAACTGATATATTGAGCCAATGCAAGTCAATGGGGACCATTGGTTTGCTATTACCAACATTCTCCAAAATATCTTTTGTGTTCTGCAGAAGAAATTTAGTCATGCAGGTTTGAATTGACAAGAGTGCGTCTTTTGAAGGTAAACTATTCTTTTAAAGTGATAGTTCACCCTAAAATTCAAATTCTGTCATCATGTTCTCAACCTCAGATTGTTCCCAAACCTGTATACATTTCTTTGTTCTGGTGAACACAGAGAAAGATATTTGGAAAAATGTCAGTAATCAAACAGATCTCATCCCCCATTTACTGCCATACTAGGAAAAAAATAAATACTATGGGAGTCAATGGCAATGACATCTGTTTGGTAACTGACATTCTTCCAAATATATTCCTTTGCGTTCAGCAGAACAAAGACATTTGAACAGGTATGGAACAACCTGAGTACATGATGACAGAATATTCATTTTTGGGTAAACTGTCCCTTTAAGACAACATGTAAAGATTAAACATGCACACTATAATATATTTATTTAAAAAGTCAATTACATTCAATTGTTCATATTTGTGTGTGTACACTATGTGCATATCTGTGTATCTGTGTTTATCGGTCTTCATCAGAAACGGATAGTGATTCTGTGGGTCTCAGCAGTCGATGGTTTTTAATCGGAAACCAAAGCAGCTTGTGGCAATTGTTCGCCTCTATGAGTCACAGCTCATGTTTATGTCTTCCACTGAAGAGACGTTCAAGACATACCTGCTCGACCGACTTCAAAACGCATCAATCAATGATGAAAAACAGATATGAGACGCAGGGGGGTGAGAAAGCGCAACAACAAAAACTGGTAAAACACAAAAGCTGCACAGTGGAATAGTGGCACAAACTAGTGTTTGACAGGAAATGACAGAAAGAGTGTGAAACCTCTCTCTTTCGGAGGTTCAAGAACTGGACAGGTGGCAAATCATGTCTGAACCTCATGAGGCATTTTTCTTTTTTTAAGAATTATCTATCATGTGTGGTTTGACGAAAAAAAGACAACCTTACTCAAACTATAAAGAAAGGAAATTAAAAATGCAGTGTAACTGAATCAGAAGTGTGTTGCCATGCACCTGCTAGGGTGATCTGTGAGGTTACAAAGGGTTTTAAGTGAAGTATAACCTGAAATTGTATACTTTCATAATGTATAATAGGCGAATTGTACGTTGGAAACCTCAGTATGCAAAAAACAGAAGTTTGAAAATGTATTTGTTTACACTACACTGGATGAATACTTTTCTAGCCCATGATGCCACAAATGTCACCAAATTACAAATGTTAATGAAAATTATTTCTCAAACTGTTCTTTACCATTGTAAAAAATGAATTTATGAACATTTTTGTAAATACATTGAAATAACATTGAATGCAGCAAGAGAACATAAACACTTTTTAAATAAACGATGCATGACAGTGGAAAAAAATGACCATTAGTTACATTCAAATGGCAGATGTACTGAAACCGCAGTGAGAGACGCAGCCTGCCAAAGTCACAGCTTTTTCAAGGACACTGCGGCGAAAGAGAGTCTGTGTGTTTCATGGAGAGAGATGAGCGCGCAGGAATATGAGTGGCAGCCTGGGAATACACACATGTGGATCGGCCTTACCGCGAGCATGTGTGTCAGCGTGTGGGGCTTTTGGATACGGTCTGCAAAGCAACTCAGGAGGGTACAAGAAGATGGCACCTGATCGTGTCAGACGACCGGAAGGTTGCTTTGTAATTCTACATGACTAATGATTTGAGGAACAGGTTTGAGTGTTCACCTGACCTGCTCAGCTTCATAGGTCCCAACCAGCTAAAAAAGCCCTAAAAACAGAGAATTCGGAAAGACAACAAACTCCAGAACTAAGCAACAGAAGCACACTGAGCCAAAGATGGCAGACCTGAAACAATACAATATCTAAGTGGTTAATTTTGGCATCGGACAAGACAAAATCAATGCAACCCACCACCGCTACTTTGTTATTTTTGCTCAGAGCACTTCACTTCGCAATTCTAACTTCACAGCCGTGATAAATTGCCTTTATCTGTGCCAGCGGATGGTTGAACCGAAAATGAGTCAATGAATCCCTTTGTGGACATAAAGTGGTGCCATTACTTTGCCGGTAGACTGTGTTTGGTCTCTAAAAGGCATTTAACTTATCAGTAAGGATGAAATCCAAAGTTAAGGCGGCATGAATACATCAACATGACTGAAAAATAAAACATGCATTTCAGCCCCGCATTTAAATTATTGTTCACAGGCAAAGCTTCTTCCCGATACAGAATCCAAAGTGGATGGCTAAGACGGAAACGAGCGTGGAACTCACAAAACCTTACAGCGTCCAACAGGAATCCGTGCCCTGATGGACTTTCCAGTTTACAGTCAAATAAAACAAATCTTGGGCCAGCCCCATCCCTTTACATTTTTTGAACACCATAAAACGCTCTTAATAACACATCCATGCACCATTAACCCCAAAGGGTCACATATAGCGAGAGCAAATCACCGTGACTTGACCACCCTGGACTAAATATTCCGAAAAGAAGCAAGGATGGATATGTTTTGGATGTTCTACAGCCAAGCATGTTCTCAAAATAAAATCACAGTGGACGGACGACACGAGGGGGTTCGGTGTTCTCCAGCAAAACGGACTTATGCAACTCGCCTGATAAGCTTGAGAAAGAGTTCACCTACTGTCAACAGTTACTTCCGGTCCTCTCCAGCACCTGCTCACAGAAGACAGACGCTGATGTCTCGGGACCTGTAGAGAAAGATAAATATTTATCAGTATGGGTGGAAATAAGGGGCAGAATGATACACAGACTTTTTTAATCAAATAAAGTACAAAACAACCAGCATTCGCTCGCGGAGGGAGATAGTTAATGGCTGTAACAGATTAGGCACTTTAATGCTCCCTCTGGTGCGCTTGAAAGCACGGGGTGGGCTGCTTTTAAACATCACCTCCCGGCACTCCATGCGTGGTAGAATCTGTCTACCATCCTGCTGGTCTCCATTGAGCGAGTACAAACACTAGCACTCTCTTTATCACTCTGACCCTGTGGTTGTTGTTCATCACACGGTGTTAGATACAGACCGTGAGAGAAGGAGATAACGCACTGGTTCTGAACTCATGTTCTCGTGATCATGCTTCATCACGCTGCGTGGGGACAGGGTTGCACATGCTGCTGGAGGCGGAAAGGTAAATGACGCGACCCGGCAGCTCTGTAAATAATAACTCCAGCTGGTGCTGCTGTAGTGACCATCTACTACAGAAAATATATTTCCATCAGAGAAGGTTCAGACAACCCCTGGTATGATACCCAAACACTGCACAGCGGGCGCGTTATTAGGATTTGAAAAATGAGAAACTGTTCACAATAGGTTCCTTTAAGAGAAATTAAATAATAAAAATGATATTAAAAATTCACATCACATTGCTGTAGTCAAATAATTGGTCAGGTTTTTGTCAAGGATGGAGTGTAAAAAACTGCAAGCAAAATCATCCCTGTAGGCAAGACAATGGCCTGTAAACAGAAACTCATTCTCTCCCATTCTAAAATTAGCAGTCAGTCTCTAGTGGACACTCGACTGATTCATCCGAGGACTCTTGAAATGGACCAATTGTGTGTTTCATGCTTCACCTCCGTCGATGGGCATCTGGCCAAGACTTCACTGTTAGTGGTCCTGCACGGGTCTTTCCGTAGAAACAGCACACATTATTGTTTGAGGATAAATACATCACTGAAAATTGCTTTGCCAGGAGATGATAGACGTAGACACTGGTCCATCTCTAATCTCCCAAATAGAAAATTAATCTGCATGGCACTGTGCCCCACAGACTGTGCTCATGACCCCAACAGCACTGTTTATCAGAGGACAGGATGGGTTGGGGAGGGACATTGAGATCAGGAAGATAAAAAGGAAAGTTAATAAAGCAAATTAAGGAAGAATAAAAGTGTAAAACAATAAAGATAAACGCAAGAATAATGCATAAAACAGAGTGAACAAGAAAACAATAAGAAAGGGAAACCAAAGGAAGGAAGAAGGGAAGGGAGGGAGGGAGGGAGGGAGGGAGGGAGGGAGGGAGGGAGGGAGGAAGGAAGGAAGGATGGAAGGAGGAAGGAAGGAAGGAAGGGAGGGAGGGAGGGAGGGAGGGAGGGAGGGAGGGAGGAAGGAAGGAGGGAGGAAGGAAGGAAGGAAGGAAGGAAGGGAGGAAGGAAGGAGGGAGGGAGGGGAGGGAGGGAGGGAAGGAAAAATAAGAGTAAGGAAAAACAAGAGGAAAGACTAAAAATATAAAGTAGGGAAGGAAGGAAGGAAAAAGGACAGAAAAATAAGAGAAAAAAGGAAAAATAAGAGAAAGGGAAAGAAAATAAAAGCAAAGATGTAGGAATGAAAAAAGGATTGATAAAGAGTCAAATTAGAGGACAGAATAAAGGAACAATAGAGGAAGGAAGGAAGCAAAGAAGGAAAGAAGGAAAGAAAGAAAGAAAAAAGAAGAAAAAAGAAAAAGAAAGAAAAATACTTGACCTATCACAGCCTGTTTTGTGAAAATTGAGATGACGATGTAAAACACAGATGAAATATGTAATATATCAAGTATGTTTTTTTAATCTAAATATGAACACCTTTTATAACATTATAAACATAATAAAGACTATAAAAATTGACAAAACAGGAGCCTTTTAAATAAAGATAAGGAAGGAAGGAAATGCTAGGAGGAAGGAAGGGGAAATAATAGGAAAACAGAAGGAAAGGAAGGAAAGAAAGAAGGTAGATGCTTCATAAGGCAAAAATGAATGCAGAGCTGGGTTGGTTTCAATAGCCAGACACATAAAACACCGATGATATAGAGAAGTTTACTCTGACCACACATTTTTGCATTAGACACTGGCCAATTCACACCCATCAACACACATGAAAAACAACCCCAACACAACTGCTTTTACCTTTACCTTTACATATATTCATATATAAGATCAATAGCATTCGGATCAGATCATTGCTCTAAACGGGAGTGCAGACGTTTAGAAGGTTCTTGGTGTTATGCATTGATCAAGCTGCACTAAAACGCAAGCATTAGCAGAAATGTAATCAATGTACAGAGCTCCAATTCAAACATCAATAACAACACTCTTCTGTGAGCTACTATGATACATGAAAGCTCTACACACTCAATTATCTCAAAAAACACATTTGTCCCAGTCTCAAGTGAATAATGGTCACCTCATACAGATAAAAGGCCATGGCCATTTACTTTATCTGCTTTCTGCCAGGATTACAAACTAATCAAGCTTTGAAAGACAGAAAACAAGAAATGAATAGCCAAAAACAGCAAGCTATGAAAACAATCCCATAATGCACTGCAATGCGGGTCTATATATACCAGGTCTATATTTTTGTCATGAGTCTAATCTCCTCACAAATGCGATGAGCCACGCAGGATCTTCTGCAAAGTGAAATTCAATTAGTGCTTTCAGACGATGTCTCCCACACGGCGCTTCACATTGAATCCCGGAGAAAAGACTGCTTCCATATAAGATTAGCTCGACTGTGGGCTACATGTCAAACTGACGCTGTCTGTGCTATAAATTTCTACTGATAAAGACTGTCATAATCTACTATCAGACTGCTACTTAAACTTTGAGATTGAATATCGCATAAAGTGAGAATATCTTTTGCCCGTTACCCATTAAATCCTTGTAACACGGCACAGAGATCACTTGGAGTCACACATTCTCCAATGTCTGTTTCCCATCAATGATGGCTTTTTCCGGACAAACCTGTTTTTGTCAGGTTAAGTTCTTGCTGAAGAAAACGGCAAACGCCCTTCTGTATTGTGCAGCGTTGTGTCAGGCCTTTGTAAACACAACGTGAACTGTCATCATTCCAAAGCATCAGTTTCCATCACTTGAAAGCCCAGGGGTTTGGCAACTATGCTCAAGGAATAACAAGAGAAATCTGCAGGCCAAAACCTGATTTTCTCTTGTCGGCAACTGTAAAGGGCAGGTATGCCATTATTATAAAATAGCATTGCCCTTTAGCTGGAAATAATCCAGCACCGAATTAGCATTCAAATTTATGCCCGCAAAACGGTTGTCAGCATTTTGGTTTATAGTTAATAGCGCCAATTACTTGAAAATTCTTGTACAGTAGTTAAAGGGTTAGTTCACCCAGAAATGAAAATTCAGTCATCATATACTCACCCTCAGGTTGTACCAAAACTCTATACATTTCTTTGCTTTGCTAAACAGAAAGGAAGAAATTTGGAATAATGTCAGTAACCAAACAGATCTTGTCTCCCATTTAGTGTCAAAGTAGGGAAAAATAAATACTATGGGAGTCAAAGGAGGATGAGACCCGTTTGGTTTCTGACATTCTTCCAAATATTATCCTTTGTGTTTAGCAGAACCAAACTTGTCAATTTAAAGGCGAGTAATCGAATGACAAATTGTCATTTTTGGGTGAGCGATCCCTTTAAAGCAAGAGCTTCTATTATTTCATTATGTTCCACAAAAAACAGAGGAACTGCTGTTTAACAGTTTAGTTTACGAATCTAGACATTCAGTCCATTTACAAATGTGTTCGGGTTGATCCCATGAACAAATGCCTCCGGGTCACATTCAAACCCAGAATCACCAGATAAAATCAAACACATTAGATCAAAATGATCTTCTTCATTAAAGGGAAAGTACACCCAACAACAACAATTCTCATACCAGTCTTAACCTTTTATGACTGAAAATATCTCAAGAAAATATCTGGATGTCCAATGCCCATACATTGAAAGTCAATGGGGTCAAATGTTGTTCGTTAACCAACATTCTTCAAAATATCTCCTTTTGTGTTCTATAAAGTCTTACAGGTTTGAAATGACACGAGGATGAGTAAAATAATTTTCGTTTTGGGGGTCAACTATTCCTTAAAGAAAATGAAAGTAGTGTTGAAGTTTAAGCACATTCACCACTTTTAATGCATCACAGTTAAAATATTGTTGTTAGAAACTTGTTGTTAGAAATCTTTTTATATATAATATAACACATACAGTATGACTAATGGAATAATTTTGTCATTGGAGAAATAATATATATAACTATAAGAATAATATATTGAAGATGTCTATTTAATATTTGTTTATATTGTCAAAGGAATCTCAGACACTTTCATTGTTTTACTTCCATTTAAAAACGTTTTTCCCCCCATCTACTGTTTACAGAGTTCCAGGTGAAATAAGCCCTGGACGTGTTCTGGTTCAGATTTTGTGAGATTCACCCATTGGTACAAAATATCTGCTGTTGGAAATGTAACACAAACAACGGTAAACATTACATTCCAAAATATTCTTGCTAAGATTTTTTCATTTTTTATTTCTGCCTTTTCACACTGCTGCTTTATACTGCATGACTTTACCTGAAATTACTTCAAATTACATCAACTCAAATATCAAGAAAACCGATAACTATAATTACAAGTGTCAGCCTCAGATGCCCAAATGGTCTCCTCATAGAGCTGAAGCTGTATCTGAACTGATGCAAAAAAACATTCATGCAACATCCTATACTCAAGTTAAATATTATGGAGAAAAAATTACCTAAATATACCAAATAACTTGACTGTAAATCTGGACTACTGAAAAGTGCACTAAGGATAACAACACACCGAAAAAAATTGAATCCAAGACATTAAAAACCTGTCAGATGATTTGGGTTTCAAAGGCAGTGCGAACAGCAATACTGTATCAACTTGATTTCCTTGTAGCATCACAGATAAAAAATCAGTTTGTAGCAGTGCTCAACATAAAACAATTCATCATATTTACTTAATGAATCATCAAGACTAAAATTGAGGGGGTGTTGTTTTCAATAAATTCGCCTTTTAGATTTTTCCTCATCTCCAAAACGGCATTTCCATCTGACATCAGCTTCTCATCCATCCCTCAAGTACAAAAAACAAAAAACGGCTACATTTCTTTTTTCTACCAAGATATTCCAAACCCATCACCCATACGAAGTGTCTTCTCTGGTGGCGATACATGTACAGCCATGTTTAAGTGAGAATGCAGACAGGTAGTCGCCCATGCACCTGCTCATTATGATTCGCCTACGAAAGGTCGCGTTGCTGATCTCCGGCGTGAAAAGCTCGCCAACTCACAAATGATGAAACCATTCAACAAATCTGCCATTCAGCAAATAAAGCATCTCACCAGGATCCAACCGCCTTCCGTGAGACCAGACGCGTCCTGCGGAGATCGCTTGCAGAGCGTTTCAGCTCTGTTTGAGCAATAAAGCCGTACCCTCCGCTGCCAGAGCGGTATTGTTTGCCCAGACTCCCACAGACACTGGCTAAGCAAAGCTTTTAGAGTAAAGAGCCAGATCCCTCACTCCCGCTTTGCCCTAGAGTAAAAAAATCCTCAACAGGAGATTTTATCATGACTTGTGACCCCAGCTGTACCACAACACTGTTGAAGTATAGTAATTTGGGTAAACCGACAGTAAGAAATGCTGGTGACTGGAGGAAGCAATTCAATGAAGTTGTTCAAAAGACTGTTTAAGTGTCTGTAGTGAAGTCTGGTGAAGACTCCATTCAGGAAAAAATGACTCTGAGATTATCTGGCTCAGTCCTCTTAAATGAAACCTCTTATCTTGCCAAATGACTCGGGCCTCTGTGCCGTTTAGCATCAGAGAGAATTCATTCAGGATTTTTCCTGAGGAAGGCTGACGTGTGTAGGGCCGGAACGGAACGGTGGCAGTGTTTTACCTCCACGGTGGTAATTGACAAATGAACCGAGGGGAAGCGGTGGTTGGGAAGTATATATAACCTATATAAATAATATTTAGTAGGGGTGTGACGAGACATTTATCCCACGAGACAAGACACGAGACTGGGTTCACGAGAACGAGACAAGATTTTTAGACTTTATTAAAGAATTCCTCATTGATTAAATATACAGAGAAAATAGTATTTTATTCACCTTAAAAAACTAAATGCAAAACATTAAAAACATTATAAAATCAACTTGTAAGAAACTACTTTGTCATGTATGGTACTCCTAGGTAAATTCTTGCTGCTTGTATGTTTTGGTATGCCTTCATGAATAGAATGAGAATTGAATAGTTATTATTATTTATTTATTCATAGAACTTTATTACACTGTACATAAAAATATTGTAAATGTGCATATCACTATGGTTGGCAAAAAATGGATTATTTAAATACTTAAAAAAGTCACGTGTAACAGTTTAGGGGATGCCTAGAATATAAATTAAAATTGATTTCACAAACTTAAAGCATTAGCATATCTAGGTATGCGCCAGTTAAAGGTTTAATAATATATTGAAGTATTGCATACCACAATACAAAACCTTTAAGATACCTCAAGAGCTATGGCAATATATTTAATGATTAAATGTAGGGCTATTTATTATATTTTTATGTAAAAATGTAATTTTATTTTTCAGTGATCTATTGTTTAAGATAATTGTTTTATGATATTGTTTACATAAAAATGGTTGAATTTAACCTTGAATGTTGTCAATTCTTTAAGAAAATAACGAATTTTATTAAAATTGTTAATATTTTGGGGGGAATGTCAGTTTCAAACTTAGTATAGTGTATCGTACTAAATCGTGAGCCGAGCGTAACAGTACACCCCTATAGTGCTGGTATAAATTTTCATATTTGCTGGGACTTTGATGACATTTTTAAACAACAACTGAATAAATAACTAAATATAAAAATGAAATGAGCTTTACAAAAGAATAAAAAAATTAATTGATTTATACTTTGTACAATAGCCATCTTTAAATAATTGAATTGTGTTTTCAGGAAAAGAAAAACAATTATGCTCATTTGCGATCTGGAATTATTAACAGCACTTTTGACTTCTGTCAAAACAAGTATTGTAAAAATGATCACAATACACTCTTGTATCGAATAGAAGTCAAACCATTTCCCATGTCACATGTTTCACATCGTGCAGACCTTTATATCGTATTTCCTTGCAAACCAAGTTAAATATGTGTTGTGTCTTAACAATTATAGGCCTCTTCTTAAAGCCAATGCAGTAGTAGCATCATCTCAATTCTCTCATAATACAATTCACAGCAAACTGGTGTACATCTCTCCCGCTTATACAGCTTTATATACACCGGGAGCTAAAGGAAAGCCATTCATAAGTTGATAGCACTATGTTTGGAATTGCACTAATGCTGATGCACTAATGCTATCATAACATTTGTGTAGTTGTTTGAGCTATCTTGTCACAGCAACACATTTTTAGAGTCCTAGTCAATAACATGTTAAAAAAACATATTTATTTCTGGTGCCAATAGTTTTCACACCTTTGAAAATGCCCTTGAGCCCAAAAATACCAGCTGAATAGACGCCTTCATCTGAGAACAAAGCTTAACTTCAACATCTATTCAACGCAGAGCGAAAAGAGAGCAAGATTTCAAGTAAACCCAGCAGCTGTTTAAGTCTGGGCTAAATCAGGAATAGTGCTCCTGAAACTGACAGTAAGTCAAGCATTCCCCTCACAAAGACGTCTCTCTTAACAGTTTATATAGAGAAAGGGGCTGTGTTTCACGGAGCCCACACCACATACATTGCGAGCTTCAGACATCCACAAAACAAGCTTCCCCTCAAAATCTGGCTCACATTTGCCCCAAGAGCCAAAATATTTACCTTTGCGTGTTCTCCCTTCCTAACACATCCTGTATTAGACGCCAAAGACGTCTCGCAATAGTGTAGCGTGCACAACCGAGCCAAAAAGCGTGCAAAGATTATGGGTATTTTGAGAGGGCTTTGACTTGATTATTGAAATAAAGACAAATGGTTGAATTTAAATGTGATGTAGCAGCCACAACGCAGTACAGATTACAGCAGCTAATCCAGTCATGTAGGCCACAGCTGTGAGCTCAAAGAAATTCACCTGACAGTGTTCGGCAGTAAGGATGAGAGATGCCCAGACGGGTCAGTTGGGCATTTTAGTGCTACTTGTACAGATGTGAATACAACAACTATTCAGCGAGCAGATATGCAAGACTAAGTGTATAATACACAACAGACTATAAAAAACATGCATCTTACTCCATCATGCAGCTAGATGTGCATTACTCAAAAGCAGTAAGATTTCTAAACCAAAATGTGGATCTCTACATCTCTAGATGCCCTGTTCCGTACATCCCCCTTTACACAATCTGGGCCATGCCCAATTATTTTACATCTTCAGTTACTATGGAGACGCGCTCCCTCGCACTCCTGGGTGTTAAGAGATGCGAGGTGCAGGGCGTGTCATCACCCCGCTTGTTTAAAACCACCACAAATTCTTAACAGTTCTGCTTTATACATTGCAGCAGAAAGCAGCCGTGAACCCGCTAACAGGTCAATGTCACCTTATTCTCTCACACACGACGAGTCAGGTTCATCTCAATGTGTAAACAGCATGAAAGACTGTGCTAATGGAAATCGTGAAATTGGTTTCATTGTGTTCTGGAATTAGCGGCTGCACTGCACTATGGTTCGATAAAAAAAAGAAAGTTTCCATAAGGTGAGAACAATGCGTTCTCTCTAACACACACATCCGGCGCGTATGGGACGTTCTGGGATTTAACACTGGCATTACAAGCAGAAAGCACAGAGATACCTAAAGCCTACAATCAGATTAACATTAAAAGCTTAT
Source organism: Triplophysa dalaica (assembly GCF_015846415.1). Taxonomy (NCBI): domain Eukaryota; kingdom Metazoa; phylum Chordata; class Actinopteri; order Cypriniformes; family Nemacheilidae; genus Triplophysa; species Triplophysa dalaica. Next base: position 20,483,519 of record NC_079563.1, on the reverse strand, counting down.
AATCAGTGAGGTCTTTGTGTCCTGAGCGACCTGCCGAGACACCTATGAAGCGGGAACACGACTTTGTACATCAAGGGCCCAGAGGTAACACAGAGTCTGGAACCTTCTATCTGACTGGTATTTTTTTTAAAGCGGCCCTTACACGTGGGATTTCTGCCAATCTCATATTAATCTTGAGTATTTATAGAGTAGTATTGCATACTTCATACCGTCTTTTCTCCAAAGATGAACGTCCAAAACGAACTATTAGAACTAAAATAATTCTGAATTGAATAAAAAGGAACTAAATAATGTTAAAACATTTGCTGAACAGAATTGTAATGTATTGTCTTGAAATTATGATTCGGAATGACAACAAAGTACTGACTAGAGTATCACTGACTAGAGGTTCTGACAAAAAAAAGTTTATTTAGGCAAGGTAATATTTATGACTTTTTATATATTTATGAATATTTATAGGATTTATGTCATATTTAGGACTCAATCATATTTCATGATTAATCTAAAGTTAAGAAATTTTCAACAACAAATATCTGTAACACTTTAGAATAGGGACCAATTCTCACTGTTAACTAGTTGCTTATTAGATGCCTACTTTTAGCATTTTGGCTGTTTATTAGTACTTATAAAGAACATATTCAACATGTCCATATTCTACTTCCCTAATCCTACCTGATACCTAAACCTAACAACTACCTTAATAACTATTAATAAGCAATAAATTAGTAGTTTACTGAGGCAAAAGTCATAGTTAAGGGTTTATAAAATAAGGTGTGATCCAAATACCAAAGGTGGTTCATTTTTTTTCTCCAAATTTTACATCGAATGTAAAAGTTTTGCTTTCCTTGAAAAGTATTAATGCATTCAAGTAACTTGTATATATATATCATATATATATATATATATATATATATATATATATATATATATATATATATATATGAGATATCGCTATGGTAAAACAAATTCATAATTCATAAAGATTCATAGGAAGAGGTCTTCAAAGAAAGATACGACTGATAAACATAACAACAGAGTATTCTCAACTATTTTACAGTTTAAAATAACCTGAAAACATGAAATGTTGTTCAACTTGAAGAAATGCTCCAATAGCACTACTTCTTTATTAGCGTTAGTGCTAATAGCCACAAAGATTGTAGCGTTATGATTTTAGTCTGAGGTTTAAGTTAATGGACACGGGAGAATCGTTGATTTTCATTAGTGAGATCGTGTGGGTCTCAGATCGAGGTCTTTAAACGATTAATCGTGCAACTCTACTTGAAATTAAAAGAAAATAACATTACCAGTCCATTTGTCAATCCAGTATTTGTTCAATCCAGTTCACACAATTCATTTTATTCAGTTATTTACTCAAACTTTAATGATTTTTATATTAAACATTATCTTTTACACTAGCCCCCTGAATGTAACATGCGATGCGACACACAATTTTATTTGTTAATCAAATTTCAATTATAATGTGTTTTCTAGACCAAAGTAGGGCTTCTCTAGACCAAAATACAAATGTTTGTCAGAATATTAGAACCAGAATAGTGAATGCAGCCGCAGCGACCTCTTGGTTAGGGGGATACGGGAGAGTATATAAAGATCAAGGTTTGCATCCGTTCAGAGCCCGATCTCCAGAGACTGCACCATCCGCAACCAGTGGTTGCAGAGACTGCATCCTCTGACAAAGATTATTTTCATCCGAATGAGAGTTGCACACAATATATGTGCATATTATCTGTGCTTTCGGCACTTTGATCACGGTTATGTTGCGATCTTGAATCTTGAATTATCAGGTGAAGCAACGTTCCTCCCATTACAAGATGTCTGTGAAAACAAACGCAAATAAACAGGAGCACCTGACAAGCATCCAACCTCTCCAGCAGAGCATTTATGAGGAAACAAGCTACTATTTGATTCTTTGATTCTCAACCACCATCTCTAGTGCAAGAAAACATATGACAGTAAAAGTGAAAGAACAGATACTGTTCCCGTTGTTTTCCTCTAATCTGTAAAAATAACTCCAACCAGAGGCAAAGTGGGTCAGAGTATTCCCAGGATGGTAGAGAGAATCAGCCAGTGTAGACAGACCTCAGCCCATCACAGCTACACACACACAAAAGAGTAATGATGCTGTAAACTGCTCTGCGCTAACACCGAACATTCTTAAAAATATATATTAAATCAATGTTACAGTTTTTCGATTACGATTATTTAACGATTATTGTGCTTTTCTTTATTTTTCTTAGTTTTTGGCACGCTTAGATCTCTAACAATATTTTATTGTGTATATATATCCACAACTAAAGGCGGGGTATTTTTTCGAATGAAACGTTTCTAATCTCATGATATTTTTAGATAATCAAAGAAAATACATAGTATTTATGGTTATTTATTGAAAATTTTTTGGAAACATTTCCTCTGCCACTGAAGACAGGAGAACAAACACAACACAAATCAGCATATCATCTGTCCGCATGTGTCGTGAGAACACAGTCAGGTGTACTTTAGGACCTTGCCTGGAGACACCAGTCCTGCTGTCATAAGAGCTCTCACGTGAAAGAAACAGACGGAGTTTAATGCAGTTTTAATAGTTGAACGGAGCTTCATCAGTCTGTCTAAAGAAAAAAGGAAGTAAGCGTGTTTCAGAATACAGTATGCACAATATGTACATTTTTGGAATAAAAGCCTTGTGATTACTAAACTGGAGCAGACTTGGAAGAATGTCTTGTATCCATGTTCACACATATTACATAAACACAGAATACTTGATTTCCGTTTGAATAGGGTCATTTAAAAGTAGACATTTTGAGCTTTCTTTAGACATACGTTTAATGTTTATTGCAGAGTTTTGCATCAGTGACACATTTCAAACATTTTATGTCAGCAGAGGGGAGATTTTATTGTTAGTGTACACACGGAGAAGTAGACAACTTACAGTTTCTAATAATGTCTTACATATACTGTATGTGTAGGGATGGGAATTGATAAGAATTTAACGATTCCGATTCCATTATCGATATTGCTTATCGATCCGATTCCTTATCGATTCTCTTAGCGGTTCTCATTGGGTGAGGGAATAAGTACAAATTTGTTTGTTTGTATTAACTCGCTTTAATATCTGATAAGAACACAGCACAGACTCAGAGTATACACAAATTATGTGTAGCAACCTCAGAACAAACCTAAAAGTAGGCTACGAAGTAAAGTTCAGGGACCTATAGAATTTTTCACATTCATCATAGGTCCAGACAAAAAACTCAAATAAAACTGCCATTTAAGTGCCATAAAAACTAAAAACACAGACTAAACAGTCAAGGAAGAGCTTGTGACAATGACAATGGAGATTATTATTCATATAGTAAAAGTTTACACAATGAAATGGCGCTCACATTAACTAAATAGAGAAGTTACCTTCGGCATTAATAGCAGATGACGTCTCGTTAGCTCCGCTGCTGCTTGACTCACTTGTTGTTGCTCTGTCGCTAAGTAGTAGTGTATCAAACACGCAACAGTCCTGCAAATGAATTGCGTGCTGTGTGGCCAAATGTTTCTGCATATTGGAGGTAGTTCCTCCCTTTGCCGAAATTAAACTTTTACAGTTGTTGCAAATGACCGCATTAGCGTCTTTTCTAGTGAAATATAACCACGCTTTAGATCGCTTCTGCCTCGATTACATGTTTGCTGCGTAACCAAAACAACGCAGCGCGTGTGTGACGTCATGATGATGACACACTTGCAACGAGCGGAACCGATAAGCGGAATCGTTAAGCAGATACAATAACGGTTCCAAGGAATCGATTCACTGGGCACCGGTTCTAAAGAAGAACCGGTTCTCGGTTCCCATCCCTATGTATGTGTATGCCCAAAATAAATGCAATATTTGAAGTCTCTTTTGCTCTGATAAAAAAATTAAGGTATAGCGGCACGCGTCGACACTGTAATCGAAAAAAACGACATTGAAAAAGTACGTTGGTTAGAAATTCTTAATGTCGGTTTCGATTACTTTTCGATGAATCGCCCAGCCCTACTATTTAGTCACTTAATGTATTTTAATCAACCTTATCGCACAGGACTCTATAACTGTTTTAAAAGGTGGCTAATTTGTGTGAATTCGTAGGATGTGAATCAAACAAAAATAAATGATTATTAGAAAACACTATACTGAAGCCTTTACCCTAACCCAAAGCCTAGACTTAACGCCACTTGGGCGAAAGCGAATCGTACTAAAACGTATGAAATACGATCGTACAAATTCACGAGTTAGCCACCAGGTAAAATAGTTACGAATACCCATGGGAATGTAGAGCATATAGGGTTGTCATGGTATCATAAACATATCTTAAGATACTGAAGTACCAAGACACCAAGAAGTATCGCGACGCTGTGATAGGCAAACTAGTTTAAGCAAACTATGTCATATCAAAGTGCCATAATAATCAATTCACTGGAGCCATGCGTAACCATACTGTAGATAGTTCTTATTGGCGCAATGTGGAAAGCGCAGATGGAAGAGCGCAGACTGCAGGCATAAAACGTAAATGTAGATAATAATCTAAAGCTACATAAAGTTATGGTAAAAATAACTAATTTATAAATCTTACTATTTTAATATTTAAAGTTCAAAGCATTTATTAGCGGCTGTTTTCGTTTGCTCTCCACATGATCAAATGTGTTAGATCAAATAATCGTAAGGCAATGAAAGTGGAACACACGTGGCTGTTTTAGCTTCATTAAATACTTGATTTAACAGGATAATTAATACATTAAGTCTTTAAAATGTATTAAATAAATACAAAGTTTTTGGACCGCCTTCTGGACCATTCTAAGTTTTGGACTAGTGGACTAGACGGTATCAAAACTTTTGCGGGTTGACAATCTACCCGCTGTGACGCAATCAGGGTTGGACATGAATAGCGATCTGCAAAAGCCAGGTTTCCTTCTCCACAGTAAGCCTCTGGTTGATTTATCATGCTAACATGGCAAACAGTGCCCATATTAAGCGTAATCGCTAAATGCTAATCGGGAGAGACTAACAACAAGTAATCCACTTATTGTAACACACATCCATCTCACAGACCAAAATTCCTCATGTTTGTCAGTCAGCTTCATAGCATCCAATCAGAATCAGTGTGGGCAAATATGGCACGCTTTGACACCTGTGGCACTTCTTATGTCGTACAGTATCTGGTTCACCTGGACCACAAAACATCACCACCAACATCCACACCCAGCTAAAACAGGACACATTTATACCCGCATGCAAGTGCGAGGAAGCAACTCAGAAACCCCTGAACCAGGGATTTGTCAACCTCAAGAGATGAGGGGAAGGTATGCAGCACAGGGTCTGCCTTGAAGCAAGGGATATTTCCAATTAAACTCTGGTCCTGAGAGCTTTGCAGACGACCACCAAGTGCCACGAGAAAGTTGAAAAGCCACTGAGTGAGGCTCAATGACACGATGAGGATGAAGAACACTTGCTCGGAGGAAATCGATATTTGAGTTCAGTTGAGAGACAGAGTACAGAGTACAAAGAGTACAAATTACATCTGGGTGGTAGGGTGGTTTATACATTGTGTGACAGCAGAAATGTGTCAAGCATTAGAGCAACACCCATAAAAAAAGAACGTAACCATATTCTCAGAAACCGATTGTAGCTTTCAGTAAAAGGAGGGGCATTTATATTATAATAAGAATAAATAAAAATCCTATATGGTAGAAAGATATGGATATAGATATGCTTCTTTTAGATAAACTGAAAGAAAGAAAATTGACTGTTCACAAATTTTATTCCTTCAATAAAGAAATATAAAAAATAATAATAATAATAAAATATATGCCTATATGCTCAAAACTAGGTTGAATTTCCAGAATTGTTCAATTTTATTTTACAGAATTGGGGTATTTTCAAAATATGATAAATAAATCATAGAAATTAAATGAAAATTTGCAAGTTGGGTGTAAAATAATATGAAAGATGTAAATTTACTTTACACACCCCAGCTTTAAAAATATGACAGTATTTTTACAGTGTATTTATATTAAAGACCATAATATCAGATGTTGGTAGAAATCATTCCCATATACCAGTCCAGAGAACACTGTTCTGTACACATTAGCTGGTATTAATGAGCTCTGTGGATACGTTACGAGACGTTCTGGATGTCATTACAGCATGCCCTTCTCATTACACAGCCTCTTCTCTCTCTCTCTCTAAATGTAGTTATACAGCCACCACTTTAGTAATACGTTGACATTGTCACACACTGTTCCTGGAACAGTCTGTTGCATTGCAGTAGTTTGAAGGTTTTTAGTGCATGGAAATACGTTTTACAAGCTATGGTTCGTATACAAAGTATGTACTCTAGACCAAGCAAGAAGAGATAAAGCATTCATATTGACACAGCTGCAACCATAATACTAGAATAGTGGTTAATCTAAATGGGGTTTTAAATGGTCTATTATACTGTTCACAGAGCTTAATTGTACCCACAAAACCTCAATAGTAAGCTTACTGTACCACTTCATCACCAACAAACCAAAAATGTAATGAATAATAACTTCAATTACATATGATATAATATTTGTTTAAGAGGCTATCATCACACAAAAAAAATGATTAGACAAAATTTCCTGTCAAAAACAAATGTTTTGCTGTATTGATATATAGGGCAGAGTTTATGTGAAATCCGGGTTTCCATCAACCTGGTTTTATGCGTATTTTAAAGTTTCACGCCAGAAACGAGTGATGTAACACCAGATTTCGAAAAGAAAACGTTAATTTGCAAAACAATTTTTACGCTTGCTTGAGGTGGTTTACCTTTTGTGCGAAAAAGGGTTGATACGAAAAATGGGAGATGGAAATACATTTTGCGAGTAATAAATTGCTCTATAGACGGCGTTACCTTACTAGCCAGAGTAGTGACCTTGTTACAACGCATCTTAAATGTTGTTATGCTCATACATCCCCGAGCAAAGTCGTAAAAGTATTTCTTAAATCGCCTCCCAGAACTGTCACGACTTTGATTCCCCAACAGCAGGCATCCACAAAAGCACCGCATTTATTGTGTTTTGTCTTCTTGCACAAGTAATTATAATGTATGAACATAACTATACTCAGTGGCTTCTCTTACTTTCCTTACAGATATTTAGTGCCAGTTTATTTAGAAGTGACAGTTGAGTGGATGAATGAAATGGTGTTTATTCACAATTGTTTTTATGCAATACTCCAATTCTACCCATAAGCTAAATTGCCAACTTTTGATGGAAACCCCGGCTAATGATGCACCTTTGAACGAGGCCTTTAGCGTTCTTAAATCGTGTCCATTATTTCTGTTAAATGAAAACAGCAAAAGCCACATAAAATAAAATCAAGTGAGCTGTTATATTAAGATATTCAGGATCTTATGATGCAATGTCAAGCAAGGAGTTTATGTTCTTCTACAGCACAGGAAGACGCCACTCACAGGAGTATTAGAGGGAAACAGCAACAGATATGCAGCTTCAGGGACACATCAGGAGCTTTATCTGTTATGATACATCGACACATACACACCCAGAATGATTTGGCTAGAGGAACAGAAATTGTGATTTGGCTTGCGATTTTGGTGATTTTGATTACTCTTCTAATAAAAGAAGTGCTGGGTGCTGTTTACCAAGTAAACATGCATCGGATGGACATCTTTGGCTGTTACATGTGTGTTGCGTTAAGATGACGCGATGTAAAAATATCACATGCATCTCAAGACACATTAGACACATAATACTAAACATACTCATAATAATATTATAAATAACCAGTAGAAGGTTGTTCGCACTTATTTTAACATTTTGCCTTAAAGTGATAATTCACCCAAAAATTAAAATTCTGTCATCATTTACTCACCTTCGAGTTGTTCCAAATGTGTGTAAATTTCTTTTATCTGATGAACACAGAGAAAGAAACAGATCTCAACACTCATTGACTCCCATAGCAGGAAAAATTACTTTATCTTTTTATTTGTTAAACACAAATAAGACATTTTGAAGAATGAAGACGGCAAACAGTTCTGGGACCCTTTTAACTACCTTGCTTTTTCCTACTATGGTGGTCAATGGGGGGCAAAATCTGTCTAGTTATAACCATTCTTCCAAATATCTTTCTATGTGTTCATCATTTATACAGATTTGGAACAACTCGGAGGGGAGTAAACAATGACAGAATCTTCATTTTATCCATTTAAAGAGCCAGATCACCAAAAATGAGAAAACTGTCATCATTTATTCACCCTAATGTTGTAATAAATCTGTATCTGACTCATTCTTCTTGGAAGGCTGAAGAAGATATTCTAAGAAATGTTTCAGCGGTTTTGTGTCCTTACAATGGAAGTCAATGGGGGCCAATGTTGTTTGATTATCAACGTCCTTCAAAATATCTTCTTCTGTGTTCTGCAGAAGAAAGAAAGTCGTACAGGTTGGAAATGACAAGAGAGTGAGTAAATCATGACACTTACGCATTTACTCACCACTTTCATCGCATTTTATCTTTGGACAAACTATCTCTTTTGGAGTGGCTTTCATTGACTTGAAAAAGACGGCACACAAAATAAACAAAAGAAAAGTATTCGATTGATAGCATTTCTTAGATAACAGTATTGTGAATTATTTTGGCCATGAGAACCGTGAAAGCGTTAATGTAATGGGAGAAAAATGGAATGACGTTATTGATCCTTGTCATGGTTAGTTAATCACAAGACTCTAATGGCAATCTCAATAATTTCTTCAATTAATCGTGTTGCAATAACACATGTGTGCAACATTTGACACATCTAAAACGGCACAATCTGAAACCAAAATTCCATCATCTTTGAAGCCTGGTCTTTATTATAACCCTTCCACTCACTGTAGGAATTCAACCCACACGAACATGCCCAGAACTGAGCAACATTACCAATTACCCTTAATGAACAGACCGACATTCATTATATGGCTTTCAACTGCCACCACGGCAGTTCTGAAATACTGAATAAGATCAGTGTCAGATAAGTGCAGTTCTGTCACAAAAGTACAATTCAGTCTGGATCATTTCCGACAATTAAATCTGACAGCTTAATCCTCACTTCCATAACTCATTGTGGAAAAAATAACAAGGGCTGTTTCACGTGCCAGAGCGAACGCAATAACCCTGACTTCTCTTTATCAATATTCCTCTCAGTCTTTTATAGGCTAAACAGAGGGCTTCTTTCATCTCTCTAACAGCATGCCGGCAAAAGTACGGGGCCTGGTCTAATTGGTTAATTCTCTGAGGAGTCAAAGGGGTGAAGACCATCAAGGCAGAACAAATCAAAGTGTCCCATTCCCCTCCATTCTCTTCATTACCCTTCTCTCTTTTTCGTTCTCTCCATCACTTATAAAAATATATAAAATTCAGCCCATGCAATGCCTCTGTGCTAGAAACCTCCCTTACTAAATTACACACACTATCTGATAGGGAAGCACTTTACCTTCCAACCTTAAATTGAATATCTGTATCACCCATGAGGAGGTCAAATGGGGATTAATTGCTACATGCAATAACATACAAACGACTTGGTCTGCTATGCCTCACAAAGAGTTCCATAAAATCGAGTCAGGCTACAAAACAAAAGAGATGGTTGGTTAATCTAACTGACAGAAACAAATAGTGCATCCAGAAATACACTGGTTTCTACAGACAAATGTTTAGACTAAATCCACTGAGAAAGTTACTGTATGTGCCAATTCCAAGGAGACATTGTTCATGAATTCAACTTCAGCGGCAAGAATTACACCACATATGGTGGGTTAGGGATTAGAAAACACAAAAAACTTTGGTGCACAACTCATCCCAAAGTTTGTGCTACGAACATAAATGAAACATAAAATACTCAATACATCAGACGAGCACTTCTTATATTCTGCCGAAAACAAAGTAGTCAAAGAAAATACAAATGTATTTATTAACTGGCTTTTGCTGCAAGTAAATTAAGCCTTTAGGATCCGCACGGCACGATGCCCAGATTTAAATATTTAAGAAAGCTTAAAATAAACTCCAGATCTAGACCCTAAATTAACGTTTTATTGCAAGAACGGTTTTGTAACTTTCCATAAAAGATTTGCTTAGATTAGATCACAGAAGATATTATTTCATTTCAATATTGCAGAACTCACTGCATAAATCAGCAAGAGCCAAACAGCCTTAAACAGCTATGTTGTGGAAATATAAAAGAGCTTCATAACACCAAAAATATTCAATCTCCTTTGTTGTGCAGAATAGTGTCACGCACTGACACGTGATTTGTTTAGTCCATTGTTAGTTTTGCAGGCACATATGTGCGAGTGTTTGCGTCCACCAACCCTTCTGGTGTCTCTCTCTTTGACTCACAAACACCTTACATGGCCATTCCTTCCCGTGCCTGCGTTAGATCTGGTTTCTGCTCATCTCTGGATGCATTTCTGCAACTCCTGACGCCGTGTCAGCTGCCTGAAAAACACACGCGTATACACAAACTGCCTATTGACACAGTGCAGGTCACTTTCACACTACATGCTTTACCAGGAGCCCCAGTCCTCAATCCATCCTTTTGTATACACTCACGATCAAGTTTACACCTCCTACCTTGCTCTCTACTTGCTTGGCAACTCAACTTGTAAAAACTTCTATTAAAGGACTGGAAAAGGACCCTCAGGTTTTTAGTTTAAGTCAGTGTAACAACTTACGGGGGCCTAGCTGGTCGCACACGGTGTTCATTTAGTTAAGCTATAGTCAGCCAAGCTGCTCTCACCACCTGTCCATTTCAGAAGTGCTCAAACCACCCAACTTCACCAGTCTGACAGGCCGGTAGACCAGATATGACTGATTTAGACCGATTCTTTGTTTTACGTAATGTTTATTTCTAAACCCAATTAGGGATGCTCCGATCCACCTTTTTTGCTTCCGATACCGATTCCGATACCTGAGATTCAGTATTGGCCGATACCGAGTACCGATCCGATACTAAGGTAACATTTTTAAAGTGCACAATTACTTAATAAACTGTGTGCATTGCTGTGCAAGACATCAAGCTCGACTTAACATTAATTTCCTGACCCCGTAAAACAAAATAACAAACAAATGATTCACAAATTTTATGAATTATTTATTAAACCAGCAAAATAAAACAAAATGTTCACTATCTTAAACTTGAAATTCAAAATTAAAGTGCAAATTAAGCAGCTGAATAAAACAACAGCTTCACTAGCTTGATAGACAAGTATTAATAAATGGAAACAAAATCTCTTAATAACTGTTATGTGCAAATATAATTTAAAAAATCAATGCACAATAAACAATAAAGCAGCTGAAATTGAGCAAAAAAGCAATAGCTTCACTGCTTTAGATATTCAAACAGGAATCAGCTCTTTTTAATGCTTTAGTCATTAAAGCAAAGTCCACTAAACTAAGCTAAAGTTTAGTGGAAATCAAATTTAACATCCAACACCGAAAGATAAACAAAACACTAGCTTCCCTAGCTTGTGCTGCACATGTAAAAATAAACGGAAAAAGATATAATAGTTTAGTCTGTGCAAATAGAAATTCGAAGTCAAATTATCCACAAAACTCACCGCATTAACATCTTTATTTTTTTCGTATACATGTTTGCAGACTTTTTGGTACAGTTCAGGTCTCAGTTAAGCTTCACAATGTCGTACCGAGGCTCCAGGTGGTTTATAAGGAGTCTGAAGACATTGGTCGCAACGACGGACAGCGGTTGCAAATCCATTACCATGAAATTCAAAATGCTTTCAGTGATTTTCGCTGCTTTCACACTACCAGATGGAAATTTCTGAATTCTTTCCACTGTCTCCTCCAAAGTTAGCTGCTTCGTACCGTCTCGTTTTAGTTTCTTCAGCTTATTGAACTCGGCGTGCTTAAATTAGTAGTATTATAATGAACAGCTTTATCACCACCCCTCGGAACATTTACTTCGCATGTATTGCAAACAGCGGTGTAACTTGTTGGCGTAGCTGTTCTAAAATAAATCTAAATGGCAGATATTTTTTGTCGCTCCATGCTGTTCGCTGCTCAATGTAAGCTATGTTCGCTTGTTCACGTGCACTACGTAAAGAGCACGTTGCTAGCGTATGATGTCACACGCTTCGCAAAGCACAGCCACGAGAGAGTTTAAGCGCCGGTGTCTCCAGGAACTTTTACATCGCCTAGCAGAAATTTTATGTAAGCTAGATCGGGTATCGGTGCAATTTTTTCACCGATACCCGATCTAGAATTTTATTCAGTATCGACGCCGATTTCCGATACAAATATCGGATCGGAGCATCCCTAAACCCAATGTTGTGTGCCAATTCTTTTATGGGCCGTTTGCCGCATGCGCTTCACCTTCTCTCATTAGTCAGACGAAGGTACATTTCAGCAGCCAAGACACAAATATAAAACAAGCCAAACTTAGTTGGCACAGTGAGACGCAATGCCCCAAACTGGTTGCTGCTTACCGACGATAATGTATAATTGGTGCTGTTGTTTGCATAGGAACTTTGGCAGTTGCAACACCCCAAGAACAGTAAGTGTGAAACTTGAGTACAATACTTCTCCTTTTATAAGAAAAAAAAGTTCCTTCCCGTTGGTCTTGTTCTCTTGTTCTAAAGTACTCTCACTAGAAAGGCTTTCTTTGTCATGCAAACAGCAAACAGTAAATCAGATGTCCTGACAGTAGAACGGTGTCTGGTGCCCTGGCTCTGGAGGAGGAAATGATCTTTGGCTCGAGTCAAGCTCTAACCCCCCCCCCACCCGTGTTAGCAATGTCAGCTTTTCCCATCAGCTCAGAGAAAGCCAAGAATAGCTCTGATCGGTTCAGAGAGTGAGAGAGAGAGAAAGAGAGAAAACAAACATTTGATCAGGTGGATAGACACCAACCCATTATTTCCAACACCCACATATACCAAATCTATATGAGATACTTAGGGCTGCGATGATAAATCATGTCATTTTTTATGGTCAGTTTCTCTATGAATTACGGTTGAATGCCACCACATCCGAAAGCGAGAGGGCACTCGTGCAGAAACTCTGAATATGGGACACAGAAGAAGAACGATTTACACACGTAGTTCTAGGAACAGCCAATGGTCATATTCAATTGCTGTTATTCAGACTTTCAGGAATTTTCATGACAGTAAAGTATATTTATTTTGGTGATGTTTGGCGAGTGTTCCTTTTTCAAATGCACTTTATACGATTCAATATAGTAGTGATTTTAGATCGAGCAATATGTCCTACTGATCAAAGAGCCGTAATTCTAAGAAGAAATGTGCACAAAACACAGAATCAAAGCCTTTGCGACTTCAGAATCGCCCTAGACAGATACAATTATTGTAAATCGTGGTATATATCATCACAGCCCTAGTGGATAGACACTCACTAACCCATTCTGTCCAACATCCACATGCACTTTTAAAAATAAAGATACTCCAAAAGGTTCTACAAGCCATAGAATAACTTTTTTGTCAAAATGGTTCCATAAAGAACCTTTAACATCTGAAGAACCGAAAGGTTCTTTGTGCCGAAAAAAGGTTCTTCAGATTATGAAAAGGTGAGAAAGAGATGGTTTCATTAAAGAACCTTTGACTAAATGTTTTTTTCTGTGGAACCAAAAATGTTTCTTCTATGGCATCGTTGTGAAGAACCTTTTAAGCACCTTTATTTTTAAGAGTGTACGCAAAATCTAAATCTATATAAAATACTATTTGCTTGTGGGTTTTACTAGCATAAATGATCTATAAACATGTGTATTTCCAAAGGCTAAATATTGAAAAAAAAAAAAACGGGGGCTAATTTTGAGGTGACCTACTCCTTTAAACATTCAACAGCGCCAAAAAAGATTCAGCCACTAAACCCCAGCAACTAGAAACAGTCAAATGTAGACCTACGGGTCTTTTATGAGACAGACCAGATGATAAAACCTGGGAGAAATAAAGACAAAGGGGAAACCAGAGACAGAAAGTCTGGGACCTCTTCATATCTACCCTTTGACCTCAAAGCATGTGTCCCGTCTGTTCTGGATGGAGTTCAGTTACAGGTGGCTCATTAATTTTCATTATAATGAAATATTCACTTTTTGCATTTTCAAATAAGATACATGTTTGGATCAACATCTGTTTGGACAACTTTTTTGGATGAACTGTCCCCTTAACCATCAGAAAAGAAAAACCTAAACTAACACCAATATTCTGAACTGTAATATATCAAATTCTGGTGAGTGGAATGAACAATAAGTAACACATGCATTTATATTTGTCATCATACTTTTGTTTTGGCACAAACGGCGACACCTCGGACCCGCGCAGAAATGAAAAATAAATAAGTTTGAACTTGTTTCTCTCTAAAGGGAATTCGGCCCACACAAACAAGTGCAATCTTTCGCATCTCAACCCAAGGCAATATGTGATAGCCACAAGCTATTTTCAGCAATGTGCCATGCAATTCTTTAAGGCATTTCAGAGAGAGATAGAGAGAGAGAGAGAGAGAGAGAGAGAGTGAGAGAGAGAGAGAGAGAGAGAGAGAGAGAGAGAAATAGAGATAGAGAGAGAGGTTGGCGAGAGACAGACACAACATATGAATTGATTGCATGCGGAAGCAAGTTTCACAGTTATGAAAAAAAAATATTCCAATGAAAATATACAAAGACAAACAAAAACTCGTTTTCATGTTACTTATAAGGAGGCAAAAACAATATTAAAATATGCACACATTATTATTGCACACATGTTTATATGAAAACTATGAAAAAATGAATTCAAACTTCGGAAAAAAAGAACATCCATGAAACAACGTTTACTTTGCAAAAACTAATCAAAATAAAATTGAGCTCACACGTTATAAGTCAAAGTCAATAAGTCAATGTCGAAAACAACACAAGCAAAATAATAGCAAATCGTCTTTGACAGTCAGTCAAACACTCAGGGTTTGTCGAGTCGGTTCGAATAAACCCAAAGTCCGATTGGTTGCAGCCAGGTACTGACATAACGATTTCTTCCGCGTCGCGTCACGTCGCGTGCCGTAGTACAGTTCGTTTGTTGTAACGGGAGCGTTCTGGTTTGTCGCGTCGTTAACTCGCAGTCCAGATGGGGTGTGAAACTGCGGAAGTCCCTTCACACTAAGCACCTGCTGCGTAATGATCGTCAACCAACCTAACAGTCTTAACATATCGGAGTCTGTCATAAAAACACAACACAGCCTATCATCAAAACACGTGCGCGTCATTTACGCACTTATAAACCGAAACAAATAAAACAACGATTAACCGAGAGCACGCGCGTCCAAACTTCCTCTAAAGCGGGAATGTAAAATGAAACAACGTGCAACATGTAAATGCAAAAGAGTCTGAAACTTTCATTTTGCTTTCGGAATACAGCAGCAACTTTAAATTCCAACTTGACGCAAGCGCTGAGCCTCCAAATGAGTCTCCACTTGAGCGAATCTGCCGCAAAAACGCCACAAACACGAGCACAAAAAGATTTTAAAGCGCTACTTACTTCCAAAACAACAAATGTCTGATAATCCAGCTGTATCTTAAATGTGTCTGATTCGAGTGCAAGCTAATGTTGTTGTGTCAGCAAGACACACACTCAGCGTGGGCCGTCTGCTGCTACTGCTGTCTCCTCTCGCGCGCACCGAGATGAATGAGGAGCGCGCAGAAGCGGGCACGAGCTCAATTCATTATTTACGGCGAGCAGACTTCACTGTCCTACCGAAGTTTCCATACAACGATCTTACACGAATATCACCTTTGTACCCTCTTCCCGTAAAATCTTTACTAGATCCGCGTGACCGTCCGGTAACATAGAAATACATGTGCCTTGAAAACCCATTTTATACCAACATTGGCTGTACACGAAAGCAAAACGTAAAAAGTGATGACGTTTACGTGACGACACATTTTGACAGACGTAGCAATGATGCGCCTGTCACAACAACACCTAAAAAACGAATAAATAGTGAAAAGTTTATGTTTGGCAAAGATTTAATTCCTTCGCTACGTTGTAAATAGTCTCACATTACATCCCAGGGTTTTTTTCTCCTTCATCCCCTGCTACATTCTAATAAATTATTCAGCTACAGCAGATGCACCAGCACGACCCAAATGCAGCATCTGAACAGCGACGTGAAGTTAAACGCAAGCGAGTAAACGCATTCGTCCGAGCGCGAGCCAATACAAAACCATCGCGCGATTGCATTGCACTGCATAGAAAAGCATCAAATAAATGATGCATTTATACGACTACATTATCAATAGCTCAATAGCCGATGGATCTGTCCGGCAGAACAAATACATTATTTTATCTTACAGCATCAGCAGCATATGCGGACAGACACAGACAGAGATGATGCCCTACATGAGCAGATTAAACAGTCATCGCAAGAAGAAAACACGCATTAACCCCCTTTCAGTATCCCGTTGAAGCGCGATATAGACACCATGTGATGTCAGAGTCCCGAATGAGATTATTACCGTAGTCTTGTGTGTCTTACTCTCCAGCCGTACCGATATTCCTCCAGTCAAGTGTTTCTTTCTCCGGCTGTCTCCCTCTATCTGCTTTCCAACTGCTTCAAGTATTTGGACGACGGGCGCGTTCACGTCATGATATGCGCGCGCTGTAATTGGAGGACTGCTGCTCTGCAACAACTGATACACTACTAGACTGTAACACCTGAGTGAGAAGCCAAACTGTCTGCTACAATGTTAACATTCGCCTTATATCACCGGAAATTAAACGAATATATTTAAAAGGAGCCAAACTTGTGGATCATATTTATTATTATGCAACTATTTGTTCAATAAAATGAAAAAAATTGTAATATGTCCCATGGTGTGACATAGTGTAGCAAAATTTAGATTACATACTGTTAATATTACATTGTTTTACATTATTAATTTGAATATTTATCATCTAAAATTTCATTAGAAAGATTTATCTTCATTGTTAGTTTTTTTCAATTAAAGTTAAATAAAATAAAGCAATGCATATAAGTAGATCCTAGCTATTTTGATTGGCTCCCCAATGTTTAAAGGCAAAGATGCAGTTTTGTTTTAGTTTATTTTTAATAAATGTAGATCTTCATCCTGAAGTTTGATGAAGAAATAAACCTAAAAAACTAGTGGGTCCTGATTCATAGACAGACAGACAGACAGACAGACGACATCCGCTTTGCACCTTCTATTTTAATTTTAAAACAAGGTTGAAAACATATCTTTATTGTCAGGCTTTTAATTGATTTTACTTATGTTTTATTGTTTGTTTTTGCTTGTCTTGTCTTAACTGTTTCTGTTCAGCACTCCGGCCAGCTCTGCTGAGATAAATGTGCTATATAAATACATTTTACTTAGGCTACCTACAGACGGGCCGATATATCTTGTCAAATGGTGTAAAAATCCAGTAAGGTGAGAAAGATTGATGAGACCGACTTTAATGTTTATGAATCATCTTTCAGACAAGCACATGAATCAGATCTACACTGATCAACAAGTGCGTAATTCAATCATGATTCCACTGTTGAGTGTTTTAAAATGTGTTTCCTGGGAAATAAACAGGGGACAGTGAATAGAGAATATTGCAGCCTTTCACATTCATGTCTCAGACTTTTCCAAGCAAGACTAAACATATTAGTCCGGTCTCTCCCGTAGAACAGCATGCCAAAGACACAGGTTTACTGGTTCAACACAGTTTCACCGGTTAAAACACTTCAATTCCTGTTCTGTTCTTTTAAAGGGTGTGATACCACAAGTGTCTAGGACAAGAGAGCATATTTACAGGTACAAAGACTTTATTCATAGTGAATGCAGTACAGACATGCATAAATGAAACAAAACGTCATATAACTCTAAATAAACAAACACGCCTCCAGTAGAATAATGTCCCAAGTCATCTATACAAGAGGTGACAGAATCTTATAAACCTAGCATAAATATATACATTAGTGAGCCTGTAATATTACAGGCTCCTGTGAACCTGTAATATTATAATAAAATTACATCAGCTCCTCCCTCTTGATGCAGAGCTTCATAATGTGCTGTGCAAACATGGCCGTGGGGCTTTTATTTACTAAAAATAGTACTGTCTTTGAATAAAATATAAGAAAAGGACGCTTAACCAGGATTTTGCAAAGTAAATATGTTGTTGGATAAATATATATACGGTTATAGAGCATCTTTTCTATCAGCTAATAAGATTTTAGGTAGGTAAGGGGCTTCAACATTGCTTGATAGAGGTGTTGCTACATGACCAACAAGAACCAACATCTCTTATAGTTTGAAAAATGATGGTCACTCAATAGGGTGCTACTTTAATTATTATATAACTTGGTCAGACTTGACTTTGAGCACACAAAATTGGTTCGAATGGTGGTATGAAAATTGCCGGGATCAATTCCTCAAACGTCTCACTCCAGCCATCCTTTACAAAACATTATGGTCCATGCGAGGGGACCCGCAGTGTATGTAGATAGTATTAGCTTATTCTAAGGTAAATAAAACAATATTGTACAAGTCTGCCCTCCAGATATCACTTTTGGCTTTATGTGTCCATACAGTATGTGCTTCAGAAGCTCTGCTCTCTCCTCCACACCTCCATGACAGGATGTTCAAGCCTGATAGTCAGGTTTTCTGTCCCCACGGGACTTCCATCCGACCTGCCAAACCCAGAACACACTGTCCCCCTCTTGTCCCCACCTGAATCACAGCAAGACAAAAGCGGCACAGATGGCCGGCCCTCCCCCCCAAGCCCCCAACCTCTCTCCTCAATCCTATCACAACGCTCCTGACATTCAAAACCGCCCTCAGGAGTTACAGTAGCTTTTATCTGCTTGACTTCAGGAGGAGAGGCTTTGAAATCAAGGCACTAGAGTACTTCTTGTCCGTCTCCTGACACCTGTTCAGGTAAAACCAGTGAGAAGGTTTCACAAACTGAGTCATCCTCACTTTGGTTGATGATTAAGCTAACCTTGCCACTTTTCCTCTTGTGTCAGGGCCATTCCAGATGATAGGTCCATCATGGTCTGGAAGACCTTGGAAGAAAGCGATAAATAGAAAGAGAACCTGAAAGAGTGACAGCTGGGCTGTCAAATGACAGGTGGTCATTTCAAAGCTGACAGGTCGGGGGAAGCACGGTGTAAATAACCAGAGTTGAACTAAAGAAGAAGCACCTAAGAAACAAAACAGACCATCAGATAACTGTGCTTTCATACAATGCGAATCTTTTAAATATTCAGCTTTGTTGAAAATAAGATGTATATACAAACCAGCTTGGTTAAAGGACAAGCTGAAAAAGAAGCACCCACCCTTTAGCTAGTTTATAAAATTGTATTGCTCTGCTCTGGAGCTTTGATATGATTATAAAGAGTATAATTCACAATACATTTCACATTACAATAAAATACATTAGGATTATGGACATATCAAATGAATGTATTTTGTAGAAGTAAAAATCATGGGAACTTTGGTGGAATTGATGAGAAATATTTGAGTTTATTAACATCTTTTATTTTATATTAACTTTTTGATTATAGTTGGTGACACTGTTGAGATCTCTTCTGAAAAACAAATGAACATCACCTCTCAGAAGTTTAGGATCAATTATTCATTCCTGATTAGATTGTAGAATAATAAACAGTGTTACTCTAAAAGTAATTAATTAGTAACTAATTACATATTCTGTTGAGTAATAAGATCACTGTACAAATGACTCTCTCCAAAAAGTATTTAATTACTTCTTATTAATTACTTTCTATATCTTATATCAAGCTTGATAAGTTAAGTGATTCAAGGATAGACACAAAACGACTCTTAATTCATGCAAATTCACAATATTCTACATAAAGTTCTCTTTTTAACTGACTTATAAATATAAATGTGGGAAAGATACATTAATGGATGCATTTTAAAGTTACACTTTGAATTTGAATGTTAATTTCACTATTGTATACAATTTCACAGTGTTAAGTTCAATTACAGGAAGTAACTGTAAATAAATTACAGGAGTAATCCCTTTTATTACTTAGTAAATAGTTACACCCAACACTGACAATAAAAAACTTGTAAAAACAATGAAGTGATAATGAAAATTATCATTTGACTAAAGAAAACAAATCCAAGCTTTTATATATTTTATTGTCTATAAGTATCAACCATGTGTCTTGAATTTGCAGAACTGTTATTTTATCAGACCGTTTCTTCAGGTCTCACCCTGAGCTTTTTCAACAGTATTGAGGTCATTTATCCTTATTGTTTGCTCCAAATCATCGATTTCAAAACTTTTTTATAAAATAAAATTTTAACTTTCTGTTGAATTTTTTTAAATAATTATACTTATGTTGACAAAATCATTTCAAATATATAAGCAAAATGCCTTCAGATCAAAGGATTTTTAAGATAGAAAACACATCCCTGTCCAGTATTTGACCAGTATGACATGTGTAAGTTTGCTGAGACTTTCTCAACAGAAATATTTGAGACACAGGAGAAATAAGTAGAAGTTTCCATTATTTTCCCAGAAAAGTAAAACTTGTAAAACATTTTTTTTAAGTGTCTGGCCAAGATGGGTAGCTCCATTTAATCTCATTGGTGTCCACGAGAAATAATTGAGATATTCCTTTTTGTGGGTTGTGTAAACAGTTGATGCTTCAATCTTAAATATATTTAATAGGATATTAAAAAAATTCAAAAAAATACACATCCACATCTGAATTCTTGTAATCTAAAAGAGTGAGTTTTGGGGAGGGGTGGTGTAAGAGCTACCTTGCCATTCATCCAGATCCAGGGCACAAGAGTCACGCTGACATTCACCAGATGGTAGTGCCAGCGTGCCATGGGTACCAGCAAAGGAGGGTTGCCGACAAGCTCAGCAGGTGGCATGGAGATAGTCGACATGGGCGGGAGCCAATGGAGGCCCGGCGAGAAAACAACAACCCCCGTCTGATCCCTTCATCAGTCTCTGTTTTTAATTTTCAGCAGATGCGTGATGTCAACAGGGCTCCCATTCAACAGGTCTGATCCATGGTGTCAGCTGTCTGCAGTAAATGGACACTCTTTTATCTTGGCATGATTGATGTATCTGTCTCACAGGAAAGCAAGGCCAATGGAAAGAGGAAACTGAAAAGCGGCGGCTTGTTTGCTTATTTGACGCGTGAATTCCTGCGTGTAGGTGTTTGATGAATGGGGGATATGTATTTTTGGATACCTGCTTTGTGTTGTCTTGTTTACTTCTCATTTTCTTTTGTTGTCTGCCTTTTCTGTATGATTCTTGCCTGCTGTACTGAGAAAATTAACCGGTCTTTGATGGTCTTATGTCGCCTCCTTCTCTACTCAGAGCGGTCTGTTTGCTGGTTTTAAAGAAATCTTGGCAACCCAACATGACTGATTTGGTTAATTTAGAATGCTTTCTGTTTTATCAGAATATTGTTGTGTGTACACATGCACACACACAAACACACCTGTCCACAAACTAACATGTACACTGGTTTTTGAGTAAACTTTTATAACACACATTTTTCACCATTTATATATGACAGTAAGTTGAAATCTCTATTTGAAATCTCTATAACCTCTCTATTTCCCCGTCAGACACAAGTCACACACTTTCTCTCCTGCCCGTTGTATATCGATGATCCATTTCAGTGACATGAATAGTTTTATTAAATTGTAAAATCTAATTTGAATAATTAACAAGAATAACTGTTTATTTAAATATTACATGTATTCCTTTCATATCTATTTCAAAAATCTTTTTAACAATAATATATACATTCTTTATAATTATTAATTATTATTATGTACAGGTATATGTATATATGTGTGTGTGTGTCTGTAGATATATATGTGCATATACTGTGTCTATATATTTATATTTTTATATATATATATATGTACGGTATAATCCATAGCTAGCCGTGCATGAAACGGTTTTAATGCACAACGTGGAAGCCAAGGAGGCCACGTCCAAGGATTATCCTGCTTATACCATGATTATTTGCAAAGTGAAAGCTTGTATTGATGTTTACAGTGTAGTTTAAGATCAAACAAATGAAAATTAAAAATGTCTTTTGTCAGTTCATTTCAAATGCAATCAAACTGACTGGAGCTACCCGTGGGTCAAAGGGTTTTATTGCACACCTTCCAGCCAATCAGAATCGAGTAAAACAGACCATGGAATAAATATACTTAAAAACTGTATGTAATGCAATCTAAGCCGTTTTAGATAAAAGCGTCTGTCAAATTAATAAATGTCAAATATATATTCAAAAGACCATGTATATCAAACAGACCATGGTATCATTTTTTATATTTTTTAATGGTGCAGGTGTGCAGGACACCGCAGTTCATTTATGTAAGTAAGAATGGCAAAATAGAGTAAACTGTGACGTTATATCCAAAAATTCTTCATTCAGTGGACTACCAGTAAAATTGATAAAAAATGTGGACCAAATTATTCAGACATTTTGATCTGACCATGTATTGCTTAAAGATCCCATTCAACCTTTAGCTAGTGTGTTATGTTGCTGTTAGAGCATAAACAATACCTGCAAAATGATAAAGCTCAAAGTTCAGTGCCTAGCGAGATGTCTTTAACCAAATTTGCTTTTCAAGGACTACAGAGAACGGCTTGAATGGGAATGATACAGCCCTCTACTTCCAGGGTACATGATGTCACCATTTTGGTGCTTTTAATAACCTCCGCCCAAAGGAATATGCCAGAAAAGGGGCGAGGCCTTCCATAGAGAAGAGGAAGAGTAGTGTTTGGTTATCAGAGGTCGTAAACATTTGACTGAGCTGCGCGCTAAACTACTTACTAAACTACTACGCCATTGTCACGGTTTATTGCTAAAAGTTTTCGAATACTTGTGTACTGAGAGGGGCACCGACCAATCACAACAGCCCGAGAAGCGGTTGCTCACTGGGAAATCTTCACACACAAACTCTAACCGGGGAACCAATCACGACAGACCTGGTCAGTTTTACCAATCAGAGCGTTTTGGAAGGAGGGACTCTATATAGACAAGAAGAAATCCAGTTGTTTTCTGTGGAATGATATTCCGGACATTATTAAAAAGGAATTGCAAATTGTATTTGCAATTGCATTTTCAATTTGTGGACGCATAAAATGTGACATAATCCAAACGCAATTTCAAATCGCACATTACCGTTTGCATTTTCGTTTAAGCAAACGCAAACTGACTGCCAAATTTCAAATGGAAAAGCAAAGTCCGTTTGCAACTGTGTTTCCCATATCTTACGAGTTTTGACCCAGTCATATTTAAATGGAACGTCTGTTTTTTCACTTTCTCAGCGTCGCATGTGTAGCCAGCCAAAACTCAAATGAAATCGCAATTCCCTTAGTATTTCCATTTCCGATGCCTTACACGGAAACCTGTCAATCAGCGTCAAAGGTGGGATTATGCTATGGGGCTTGGTATCAATAACAGTTTTAATTTCAGTTACAAGGGAGTTTTCAGTTATGACAGGATGTTCGCTTTAATAAGATTAACTCTCATATAACAAAAGTTTGGGTTAAAATTGATGTCTTAATTCTTGGTTATAAATGTTCTGTTGTTTGTACTTTGTTATAACATTTATGTAGTAGTAAAGAACTGAAACAGGATGCTCCTCTGGAACAGTGTTGTATACGTAAACCTGAAGAGATTTATACTTTATGCTTTTTAAGGTTGTGTTAGCAAATTATGTCTTCTTGTATTGTCTCAGTTTAGATCAAGCACTCAGAAAAAGACTCATAACCGTATGGAGCCACTGTGAGTGGAAGTTTAAAGATTATCCTTTCACTCCAGCAGGAAGTTCTGGATCGATGGCTTTTCAAACTGAGATTCTACTGCAGCATGTCAGTTTGACCTTGACCCCGCTCGGCTTTCCCCTCAGCTGTCAATGAAAATTTTGTAAGACCACCACCAACCAACCTCTACCCTTCTGCAACATCCTTTCATCTCCTCTCATCTCATCTCAACCTCGATTTCTGTCTTTCCTCAGAAGTCACTTCGGGCCTTGTGCCCACACTATATCACTTCAAAGGATGAGCACACATGAGAGAGAGAGAGAGAGAGAGAGAGACCGAGAGAGATTGTGTTTGGGGAGGGGGAGCGAGCAGGATGAGGGCATAAAATAAATCCCACCACTTCAGCTTCAGATAGAGATTCAATTCTTCATGTGGGCGATATATACAGTCACATGCCCTCAGTCCAAACAAAACAACTCTAGGCTGTGTTATCTAAAGCACAAGCTTAATACAATGCCTGTACCTGTGACCTGGTTGATGGTGAAATAACAAGGATGAGAGAGGTCTACAAAACCACTCAGTCCTTTTAGAGCAAATTGTTAGCAACTTCAACTGCAAATAATTTTAATGGCAGTTAGCATCAATATATTGTACAACAGCGCTTCAGGAGGACCCAGGCTTGAGTCCACACTCGTGTTCCCCTCTTTCACAGCCCATACATGCCTCAAACAACAGAAAATTTGTATAAATAAATGTTTTATTTGGTATGGCAAATATGGCAAAGATGGTGATTTGGTTGACAAGGAAGAACAAAATGCTTTGTAATGATGGAACTGAACCTTTAAATATGTTTAGGGCTTTGGTAAAAAGTAGATTATTTTTGGAGTATAAATTTTACGAATTGGTCAATGACACTAAATCTTTTTTCTATATGTGGGGTATTGAAAATGTTTCGTGTCAACCCAGTGAAGAGGGTGGTTGTGATGTATTGTTGAAAATTGGATTTTATTTTATTTTCAAATATGTATGTGTGATTATGTATTGTGAAAATAATGAACTTTGCTAATGGTGTGATGTTTTTATGAATTGTAGTAAATAAATGATTGTTAAAAGTCCATATATGATTTCCTGCCATCTTTGTTGCCAGCGATGTTAACCAAAAACTGTCAAAAAGCTGTAGGACACTCCCATGGGAACCCATTGTAAATCCAGTTTGACCTATCATGAAAGCTTCATTTCCAAGGCACTTAGAGTGAAATTGGATTTGTACAAAATATTGCTCCACATAGCTGTACATAAAATATCAAATATACTCTAATTTGCTGTTCATGTATCCCGTTGTGTAACTTTTTTTTACTTTCTACAGACAAAACGTGATATCTGGAAGGTTGATGCATTGCATGATGGCTCGGTGTTACTAAGTTAAAAGTTAAAATTTTGTGTAATTTAAATAATTGAAATGATCTTTCACACTTTCATGTGTACTACCTTTTAAAATTCTCAGAATTTATAACCGTACTTTTAACATAAGATTATAATGTTGTACTTTTATATTGACAACAAATATATTCACAAGCTTTGATATCAATTCAAACTATTATTTTTTTAACATGTAATTGTTACAGGACATAATCTCCTTTCAACCCAAATATTGTCGAACTCTTCAATGATGCTCTTGAGCATCAGGCCACAGATGTGTGTGTGAGTGGAGTAAGCAGAAGTTGTGTGTGACACTGCATGAGTCACAGCATTTAACATTGCATGGCCTTTTGAAACCTTCCCAAGTTTGTTTCGGTGAGACTTCCTCTCATGGGTGGGGAGTATTTGTGTTCTGTTTGGCTGGCCAAATGAGTGAATCCTGAAGCCCCTTGAATGGCCAAATTTTGATTTTATTCAGTGAGAGGACGGTACAATGGAATTGAGAAAATACAACAGGGAAAAAAACAGAACTTCTTAAGCAATAAGTTCTATGATCTAACATGGGGATAGATACAAAATGGCTGGAACAAACAACTCCCAAAAAGATTGGGACAACCTTAAAGTAAAAAGTGACTCATAAACAAAATCTGTTGTGCCTAAGGCCATATGTCAAAGGAAAAGGTTACATGGAATCGAATTCAGCTCTGTCATGTCTCTCTTCCCCACCTTCCTTTCTCCTTCACCGACCTAATATGAAGTAAATAATACACAGAAATAAGATTTTGAGTAAAATGTTTTCATTTATTGATAGAGCTAGCATTGTTTACTCATAAAACCTTTCAAGAACATCTTAAAGTCCTCATTTCTGATCGAAATCAAAGCTTTTTTTGAAAATGAAAAATATTTTGACATCATTTTTAGATATGAGGTTTATTAAATGTACCTAATCAGTTTTATTTACAAACAACCCCTAAAAACTAAAAACTATTTATTTTATGTAAATAGATTTTTTTTTTATAGTTTTTAATTGTATCATTTATTATTTAAGTTTTATTTTGGTTTTTATTTATTTCAAGGTTAATTTAATAATAAATGATTAATAATTAATATTTAGTAACAATTTTAGTGCTTCAATTTTTTATGCTGAGGCAACATTTCGTTTAGTTCACTTTAGTTATGTTTTCAAATAATATTTAGGTTTCACTGTAAAAACAACCATTAAAACACTTAAATCCCGGCAGCTGAGGCCTTGGATTCTTTTTAAAATAATATTTTGGTTAAGTAAAATTACATGCTTTTCATGTTACTATAAACTAAACTTTACACCCAGAATTGACAGTCTATTACTGTGATTTGACATTTTCAATGCATTTCATAAATACGTGAAAATTCTGTAAAATAAACTAGTTATGTTTATTTATATTTTAATTATACATAAATGTTTTAATACTTTTAGTTTAACCCTGTTGTTTATAGGTCTATCCATTTTGTGGCTATCTTTGCTTTCAGTATTTAGACTGCTCTTATTAATAATGTTTTTTCAATCAACATTTATCCGTCGAAAGAATGATCCTCCATTATCTCACGCCAAAGCAATATCTCAACCCCTTTCATCCCTATCCTCCACAAACACACACACACATTTGAGCTCCGTAATGGCAATCTCTTGCATTTGATGAAAATGAAAGTGGATATTTACATTCACAAGATAATCCACTTTTCATGTGGCTGGGCCTTTAATTGGCTAGCTCGCCTTGTTTAAACGTGCAGATTTAAGACACATTTAGAATGGCATGTTCCCCAAAGGTCAGATAAGAAAACACACCAGATAAAATTCCAAAATAAAATATGCTTCAGTTGAGCTTGTTCATCAGGTTTTGCATTCTCACTAAGTAGGTGAGGCAGGCGAGTGTGTGGGTGTTTACACACATAAAGGAACATCTGTATCTCAGTATAAATTCTCTTTCTCAGTGTTTGTTGACTCCAGCAGCGCAGCTTTGTAACGTTAGATTTGGCGTCCATTATGCAAAACCCTCAAGGCCGTTGCTTCAGCAGTTCATTCTTCACCCTGGATTTGAATATGATTTTCATTGAAATGGGTTTCTACACTTTCCTCTCACACTTTCTTTTTCTTCTCTAGCCTCACGTTCTTTCTACATCTCTCATCCTGAGCCTCTTTCAAGTATCTTTGCCACAAAATAAATGAATGAACTGCCATCGGTAAGATACTCAAGGCATGTGTGGCTGTTTAAAGGAGTCATACGTGTTTTTCTGTGTCTTTGGTGTGTTATAAGTTTCCCTGCATGTATTAGACATGTAAAAATGCCCAAAATTAAAGTGTGGGAACTAAAGATGCATTCTATCT
Organism: Triplophysa dalaica; assembly: GCF_015846415.1. NCBI lineage: Eukaryota > Metazoa > Chordata > Actinopteri > Cypriniformes > Nemacheilidae > Triplophysa > Triplophysa dalaica. The sequence continues at coordinate 20,455,963 of NC_079563.1, read as the reverse complement.
AAAAGCAAATGCTCACCCAGACCAGCCTGAAACACCTCTTGTCTAACCACACCCCCACAAATGTATGTCAGTTCTTGTTTTGATTTGACTAAGACCGCCCAAATGTATACGCAAGTAAGGTGGGTGTACCTGTCAGTACAATTTAAGAGGAACCTGATGTTCCAAATATGCCGTTACATTTCCGTCACATGCTTGCAGTATTTGACCAATCACTTCACACTGGTGAACTTGGCCAATCATAGCACACCTCACTTTTCAGGGCGATGAGCTTTGATAAAATCTGTGCATTTCAGAGAGGAGATACAAACATGCACGGTATGTGGAAAATACAGCGTTTTATACATTGCATTAAATCTAAAACAAACGATAATATTTGTTTCAGCTGTGTCATAAGACCCCTTTGATAAACAATAATAAGATGTGATCATATTCTGAAGGAGAGGCGTGGCTACAGGTGGGTGTGGAAAAAGGGATGTCTTAACATCCTGCAGTATATCCGTTTAGTTTAAAAAAAATCTGTTGTCTATTTAAGACTTGTGCGCAGACGAGATGTGGCCTGGAAAGGTTAGGGATGAAACAATCCCACTGTACTATATACCTAGGTATAAACTCCATGGTACATTATTTACTGTGGTATATAAAAAGACAAATAATGACTTTGAAACGTACCATAAGCATCCTCTTTTCTTTATCCTCTAATCACAACTGTTGCTTCAAGGTATGAGTTAAAGAGATGGGCCAAATGACCTTAAAATCCCTTTCATAAAATAAAATAATTGTTAGACCCGGAAGACCTATTGTTTCATACAGTCATGTGACCACAATAATATTGAAACAATTTTGCTATTGCGATAACACAATATCTATAATATTGTTACATCCCTAGTAACTGTTGATAAAAAAACAAGATTTTTTTGTGTTTATTTACTTTAGTTTTTTTTGGTTAAACATTTATGAAGTCAAATAAATACCTGCAGTTTAATTGTACATTATGAAAGATTTGTTACAAAAAAACGCACATTTTAGGCAGTGCCAATTGCATCCCCACAACTTTATAAAATAATGTTCTCTTCTCTTAAAAGTTTGGGAAAACGACTTAAGAACAACAGAGATGTGGCTTATATGACGGCATTACTTGAATTATATATAAGAATTTTGTTCAATTGTCAGAGCTGAAATGCAAAATGTTTCAATGTTTTGATGCACTACCTATTCACTCTTTTTATTTGATGTATTTACACCATAATAAGACAGGAACAGGGTGAATAAAAACACAGGCTTGAATAAAAAAGAATAATGATTAAATAGCTCATCCACCCTTTGCCAAATAGAAAGGTTCATATAAAAGGAAGGAGACTGGAACCGGCAAAAGTTTAAACATTTTTATTAAAAATAATAACAAAGTAAAAAGACAGCCGGCAGCCCCTCACAGACGACTGCCAGCGAATAAAACATAAATACAAACATAAACATGTTCGGGGCTGGTCCTCTCTCATCGACGGTCCGGTCGCTCGTTCCTTTTATATGCTCCCTATCTCCTACGTGATTCGAGACCGGTGCGCGCACAGCTGGCGCTCATTAACAATTACTCACCGGTCTCGAACCACGGTCTCGCCCTGCATACACCACTACATATACAAACTAAATGTGAATTTTATTTTGTCTCATTTTGACTTCAGTTTCTCAAGCCACATCCAAATCCCCACCCCAGCATGGCATCTTAACACCGTCACCGACCGGCACTACTCCCAAAACGTCCCAGACTTAACTGAATTCTCACATGAGCATCACAGGGAATAGACCGTAATCCCAATTAACACAAGCTCTCAGACGTTTTCATATCTCCTCCATTATCCTGCGTGTGTCTGGAAGCTAAACATAGCTGCCCCCTCACCCCGTGCTGTCTGCACAGCAGTCTGACCCCTCACCGCCTCACTGTCATAACCCGCTGGAAGATGTCAATATGCACAGCACAAGGAGGTTTGCTCAGTATGCATACAGACTCTCACGATCAAAAGATCTATATATTTGGTCAACCAGCCTAGAAATACATTTCTTCCTAAACAGCCTCACCGGCAATAACCAATATAAACTTTGCACTAACACCACCAAGGTTCTGGATTTGATTCCCAGAGAACACATGGACTAACACTTGTATACTCAATTGCATTTTTAATGAATAAACATATCTTTCATATAAATAAATGTTATTTGAATGTTTTCATTTACATTAAACAACTTGCATAAATTGACATGCATCAATTGACAAGAATTCATTTTTGCTATTTGATGACAAAAATGTCAAATCAAAACGTATTTGAATGAAAAATGCTTCATGTATTTATCAATTTAACTGAATAACAAGCATGTTTATAATATCCCACATATCACAACGGTAATAAAATATCATCATTTGTTAAGTCAGGGGGAAACCCGTTTCTCATGTTTGACAAACTCCTGCCTCTCTGTTATGGATTATCTGCACATGTCGTTTTTGAGATGTGTTTTGAAGCAATTATGGGTAAATCAATTACGCCTCAGACTAATGGTGAAGGTCAGTAACCCACTTAGCTCAGCTGTTGCAACAAAAAACTAAAGAGGTACTTTCAATCTGTTCAATTGACACTATTTAGTGTCATTCTGAATTTTACAATTCATATTATGCAAATTACATTCAGATTATTAACTAAATGAATTTAATATTTAGCTTTTTCACATATTTTACATGTAACCACTGTAATGAATATTGTTGCGTTGAAGGCCTTCATCAAGTTCAAGTTGAAAATAAACAGAAAATAAAATATTTCATATTTAGCTTTTTGTTAATTCAGGGATAGTTGACCAAGAAATGAAAATTCGTCCCGGCGATAAAAGATCCTGATCATGAGTCAGAAATGTCTGTTTTGTTGGCAATTGGCGTGTAAGTGCGTACAATGTATGCTGAATGGAAAGTTAATCTATGATGTATTGTGTCTTTGTGAGCCTTAAACTCCTTTAAACACATCATTCACTGTTGCAAAGAAAGGGGAATGGTTTAAGCCTTTATTTTTGTACCCTAACTGTGCAAAAAGTGCGAAGAGAGAAAAAGATGGAGACGGATATGGTGACAAAACAGAAGGAGGAGAGGCACCGTTGTATGTGTGATGGTGTATCGGTGAACGACAGACAAGCTGGCGGTTCAATTCACACCTTGTGTTGGGGACTGTATCTGGAGCTGATACTGAGATGTGTTACAGCATCAGCTCCAGTCTCTCTCCCTCACTGCTTCTCCTCTCTTTCACTCACAATCTGTTTCCATCCTTCTTATTCTGACATTTTTTGACCCAGCATTCCACATGCTCCACATTTCTATCATTCTCAAATTTTTCTTTTTTTCCCTGCATGATAAACTTAAAGCCAGTAACATGCTTTACACAAACAATGCTTTTTCAACGTGTCACCCCGTTGCACAAACTTAAAGTATAGTTCACACAAAAAATTGAATTGTTTCATCATTTAACCGATATGTCTTTCCAAACCTCCATGACTTTCTTTCTTCTGCATAACACACACAAAAAAATACATTTTAAAGGCCACATTCCCTGCGATCCCATTTTCAATCTTTAGTTAGTGTGTTATGTTGCTGTTAGAGCATAAATAAAACCTGCAAAATGATAAAGCTCAAAGTTCAGTGTCAAGCGAGATATTGTCTTTAACAGAATTTACTTTTCAAGGATTAGAGAGAACGGCTTGAATCGGACTACAGCCCTCTACTTCCAGGGTACATGATGTCACTATTCCGAGTTCATTTAATAACCTCTGCCCTAAGGAATATGCCAACAAGGGGGCGAGGCCTTCCATAGAGAAGAGGAAGAAACACTGGAGTAGTGTTTGGCTATCAGAGATTGTAACAATTTGACTGAGCTACGAGCTAAACTACTTTCACTTTCATCTCAGTCCTACAGCTGGTAATAAGAATTCAGCTACACACATTGTTAGATAACCAACGGTCAAATAACAGCTTCTATGACTTTAACATCGGCTGTGAAAGCTGTTTTGTGTAATACACTGATACTGTGTGTGTATGTGTGTGTGTGCGCTTACCTCTAAAAACATGCGGATTGATCGAAGTGTAACGGAGGTCTGCTAGTAAATATGCAAACGTCAATCTTTGTTAGAGATCAAGTTTTCCGGAGGTCCCGAGTCCAATGATGTCAGGCCCCATATATTTTTGGGGGGGGCGCCGTGGGGAGGTGACGGTTCCTTCCAGGAGCCAGATCCAATCAAGCCCGGCCCAGGAGCCGGAGCCAAGCCCGGCCCAACAGCAGGGCTAAGACTTCGCCTCCCAGCCCTGCCCCATCTGGACTTCCCCCTGTTTTTTCTTGTTTTCCCCCACCCCCCCTCCCTTGTTTGTTATTTTTATTGAGTCACCCCAATCCCCTGTTTATTCTTGCCTGTCTGCCCTTGATCTTGTTTTCCATGTTTTGTTTGGTCTTGTCTTTGTCCCAGTCTGGCTTGTCTTGTTCGTTACTCTCCCCAAGTCGAGTCATCGTTCCTACCCTCCTGTTTCCTAGTTTGTGTTAATAAGCTTTCCTTGATTGTTTATCCCCTGCACCTGTTCCCTCTTGGTTCCTTTCCCTTTAAAACATCCTCGTGTTCATTGTCCTGTGCGCGTTCATTGTAGATGTATACCCTCTTGATGTTGCAGTCTTGCCTTGTTCCTGGTTTTCCATTGTTTGCTGTGCCTTGTTCCTGTTGCCCCGTATCTTAGTAAGTGTAGTCCAGTGTTTGTTTCAAGTGTTTGTTTTCTAGTTTAGTCAGTAAGTGTCTTTGTTAACTTTATTATTTATCCTGTATTGTTTTCCCCCTTGTGGGTTTTTGTTTTGTCCTTTTTGTCTTGTTTATTGTATAATAAATTCCCCTGTTCACCCCTAACATCCTGCCTGTGTCTACCTGCATTTGGGTTCTACCATGAGTTTCCCTGACAGAGAGGGCCACCGACCAATCACAACAGCCTGAGAAGCCTATTGGCTGATATGGTATGGAAGAAACAGTCATTCAGGTTTTATATGTTTAACGGGTGAAAAATTACTTTCTGTGAATGATCCCTTTAAAACGCATTCTTGCAATACAGCGCCCCTTGTGGCAATGCTGAGAATGCAACACGGCTGCTTCATAGATATTTTCAGACTCACTTTGTCAAAATGCAACAACAAACAAAATTCAAACTTCCATAGTCAGAGGTGTTTGAGTTCATGTGCTTACATTTACATGTAGTCATTTAGCAGATGCTTTTATTCAAAGCGACTTACAGAGAGTTCAAAAAGCAATAATTGATATGTCATACAGGAGCAATAGTACAATAGGTGCTTATACAAAGCTACTAGTTTCAACAAAAGCCAGATCATTGCCTGTTAAGAGAAATAACCCTAGCAATAACAAAAACATGATAGCAACCGCATATTAGCACGCAAAAAAACACTGAATATGTTAGCAACCGCATAGCTCCCATAACACCACAATATACAAAACTATTTTTTTCAGACTTTCCATCTCACCGTTGCTTTAAATGTACTCATTTTTTTACCAGCCCAGCATGCTGTCAATTTCGAGAATATTGCGAGCTGCTGCTGTTCCTGCAGAGAAAGAGAAGCAGGTTGACAGTTGAGAGAGAATGAAGCCGAAAAGAAGAGAGAGAGAGAGAGAGATGAGAAAGTAAAGCAGATAACCTCTGAAGTGCTGAGCACCGCATCTGTGCTAGCTGCTGACCCAGAGCTCTAGATATTGTCATTTAACACTAGAAACAGGCAACTGAGGACTAAGTTCTGACTCCAAATATGAGGAGAGGAGAATATACAGAGACAAATGAAAAACCAGTAATGAGATCTTTGACTGGCAGCTAAGGGTTTGGTGCTTTTCGTAGCTTTAACTTGCCAAAAACTTTCCGCGTAGACCGAAAAAGCAACCGACTCACTCGTATGCATATCGACCAATTTGTATTGTTTTAAGGCATAGGGTGATTTAGTGTAGAGAAAACAGTAAAAGACTGTCATAATTCCTCACCTTCAAGTTGTTCTAAATCTGTATAAGTTTCTATTTTAAAAAAAAAGATATTTGGAAGAATGCTTTGAACCAAACAGTTCTTGGACCCTATTGACTAACATAGTAGGAAAAATTACAATGATAGTCAAAAGTGTCCCAGTTTGCTTTCCTACATTCTTCAAAACATCTTTTATTGTGTTTAACAGAGCAAAGAAATATATAAAGCAATTTTTCTTCTTATGGAGTTAAGAAATGTTTGGTTACAAAAGCAAGTAATGGTGCATTTCCCAGTCGATCGGCTGATAACAGTTTGAAAGCAAAATCTCTAAGACACAGGATGCGCTTTTTTTAGTGGTAGCAAAAGCCAACAGTGTGAACATAAGCTTAGGCTGAAAGTGATAATGAGGAAATTCTTTTATAATACAAAAATATTGGATATGACTTACATATGCACTCCCAGACAAAACAAGAAGGATGTTCTCTCATAAACCTACAGTATAGGAATCCACATTAAATTAGACTTATTAGGCATCTGCTGTGTTCCTAACAAGATCAAAGACAGAAATACATTTTTCCAACTATTATTATTGCTAAATAATGCCACAGTGTCACTAACACCTCTTCTACACACCTCTCACATCAGTCACACACTTTAAGTGCTGATTATGTTAACATCTCCAGTCTGCACACCCTGTCAGCACCACTTGTTTAGATCACAAGTTTATAGGTGATAAGAGTGTGTTTTCATCTTGGAAAACTGATGACCTACTGTGATCAAGTCCAAATATTATTTTTTGTGTACTAATGCGCACTACAATAACTTGCCACCTTATAGATCCAGTAAATAGTGCAAACAAGACTATGCATAATGTTACATAGCCTTAAAGGAGTATTTTACTTCAAAATGTGTCCCCATTGAAAGAAAGTGAATGGGGGCCAATTTTGAAGTGAACTTCTCTTTAATATTGCAGAAGTGACCAGAAGTGCTAGAAACATGAACACTCAAATAAATAAGTTGTTGAACGAACACAAACTCTAAAAAATTTGTTGTTGAAGAAACTTAATTAAATTGAGTTTTTCCTCAAAATCGACTTACATTTTTCCACAAAATCAAATTTGTTTGAAATGATTTATGTAATCTTGGTGCATGAAATAAAATAAATAGTAGTCCTGACTAAATACAAATCTGATGCATTAACATAAAATAATTATGTAATAAATCAGTTTTACATAATAAAATTGTGTTTACTCATCGTAATATATCTTCGGGGCCATGTGTGCAATGTTTAAAGGGTTTTTAAATCAGCTATTTACGATCTAGTAAGTCCACAGTCCAATCAACTAAAATCAGTGGCAAAAATCTAAATGAAACTGCATATTTTTCGATCAATAATTAAACATGACATGAACTGTATCATAACTTTGTTTTACTGGATGGTAGGACCTTCTTCGCTAGAGCGGCCATATTGATCGTTAAAACGGCATTGTTACGGCAGTGGCTCATGTTAATATCTTTAGATTAAAGATATATTGCATAAAAAGTTCACTATTAGGTCACTTAATAGTTCACTATTTAAATTATCTTACTAAATTCACTTATCTTTTTCAAGAAGATTATTAGTTAAAACAGCTTAACCAATATGCTAATTGTAAAATTGTAACCTTCCACTACATAAGCAAACGCAGCACTCTTCTGAAGAATGGTAATAAAATTCAAAACTATAGCAAACTCTTCTGAATCTAAAAGATAAATCAACAGTTAACACTAACAAGTGTTTCTCTTAACTGAAAAAGACATAAAACAACACTTAATTAAGATAAATTCTCTCCAAATGCAGTCGTACGCAAAGCATGCTGGGAAATGGAAATCATCTGCCAGTTTCAACAGTTCTGGGTTATCGTAACACAAATCATTCATGTAATCCCAACTTGAATGGATTAAGTTACATGACTTCATATGAAAAAATCATGCTGTGCCAAATTACTTTTTTATTGTTTAATTCACTTTAAATTTCACGTTTAAATTAAGTAATCTTGATAAGTAAAAAAACATTTTTTTGAGTGAATTCCTAAATTGGCATAATTTCTCATGATGTGTTTTCTAACGGTTTGCTTTATTTCTTAATGGTTCTCTGAAAGTTTTGCATTCCCACTTGACCACACAGACCGCATGCTATACATGCAAACATTACATGCATAATGTAAACAATTGGTGTGAACATGAGTAGGACACATGGCTGAGGTCTGAGTGCTAATCGTGCCTCACACCAGCCATGAGAGAATCACAAGTCTAAAAAACAAAACCTATCATCGGTGAAGACATGACCCAACGGGAGCAACTGAGAGAGGGTATGAGTGAATTTGCTTATGACTGCATCTGCTGGAGAGTTCGTCACCGTCATTTGCCAGAAGAACAAGCCTCTGTATCATGTGCATTCCATAGATCACGGAAGCTAGACATCAACGTTAATAGCGCTGTCAATATGGATATTTCTCTTAAATAAACGTATTGATTCACTTCAGAAGAGCTTTGTTAAGACCACAGAGCCATGTCGAGCAGTTCTGCGATCGATGGACGCCCTTTTTGGAGCTTCAAAAAATCGACACCCATTCACTCCCATTCTACCGCTTGGAAGCAAAATGATAAGTGGTATCATAACTCTGACTGGATTAATCTTTCAGACGAAAACCATATTCAGTTAGAAAACCTTTAAAGTGAGTAAAACATGGGGAACTTTAGATTTGGTAGTGAAATATACCATAGACACATTTTAACACATAACCTAACCCCCCCAAAACCTAAACGTAAGAGTTTGTATATTAAAACATAAACACGACACAAAACAGGAAGATACGGACACAGGTGCTATTTATTCAAAAATGCAATTATTCCAAGCATTCCAAGCCCAAAGATACCCTCGCCATAAAGATGGTTCCTGTTGCGTACAATTTCAAAAATGACTGGAGGAACGTCAGCTTCGACTGTGAAATGGCATTGGCTCTCATGTGTCTCGTGACTTGTACGGCAATAGAAGACAATTAGAAGTTCTAATAAATGCCTGTGGCTGACTTCTATTTGCTTGTTGCGTGTTTTTTAATCGTTGGGAGGGGGTAGATTTAGGGTTAGGGTTAGGACCAGCATGTCGGTTGGTGTGATACCGGGTTGGAGAGCAATGATGCAGGCAATGTTTACTATTAGCCAAAGCATTACAGCAAAATTACATTGCAAATGTGCAGAACTGTGAACTGAGGGCTGTAACTTACAAAAGGACACGTTGCAGGGCTTTGAACATTGTGGTGGTTGATGTAGATACTGATATAGATGTTGTTTAACCATTGAAGTGTAACAGCAGGAAGTGTAACATGCATCAATAGACCCAAACTAGTTTTCAGCTGTACGCTAAAGTGAAGTAAGCTTTACTAACTGCAATGATGAATGCGAATCTTTAGTGAAACACAAAATGAGTTATTTCTAGCCTTATGTATATGGCTCATCTTACTGTCATTCCAACCTGTTTGACTTTCTTTTTCTGCAGAACACAAAAGACGATATTTTGAAGAATGTTGTGAAACGATACCCATTGACTTGCATTGGTTTTCTTTCCAATGAAAGTAAATGGGTACCGTCACTGTTCGGTTACCAGCTTTATTATCTCTTCTTTTGTGTTGTGCAAAAAAGGTCATGCAGGTTTGAAATGACAATAAGGGTGAGGAAATGATGAGTTTTTGGGTTAACTATTACTTAAAGTCCCAGTGAAATAAAAAGTGACCAATCCTATTTTTTCAGTAAGTATTGCAGCGTTTATTGGAAATAGCTTATCAATGTGGGTCATTTTCTTTAAAAAACTCATGTAACCTCATAATCTTCAGTTAAAATCTGAAAATGCACTTCCGCCCTGAAATGACTATCTATCTCAAATGACGTATGTTAGACGGCCTGGGCGGAGCATCCGTTAACTCCTCCCCTTCAACTGTCAGTCTACTGCCGGTTTCATTTCAAAATCAATCCAACAGCGTTTTTTACATATCCAATGAATAGCAGTGAAAAACGCAAGCCACGCCCACACATTTTCTTTTCACATGGAAATGTGTCAGAATACAGAAGTCAAAATGTGAATCAAGCCTTATCATTTTTTTAACTTGACAGAGCGTCTTAAAAACATGGCGCTCGTGTGCGAGGCGCTTCAAAAGACGTGAGCGTAACGGTCATACACGTCCACCAAACGCGTTTAATAAGACAGTTTAATAGCCCAGAAATGAATCTAAAAAGTGGAAGTAGAAAGAAAGAGAGATGTGAAGGGCATTCAGAGGACGTCAGGCTACTGCTGATGTCTTTTTCTTTCTCTGCTTTGAGAGCAGCTGCGCTCTCTCTCACTCTCTCTCTTTCTCTCCCTCTCGGTGGGAGGAGAGAGGTGAGATAGCTAATTATAGCTCCACACAACACATTATTCACACAGTAAGGTGTGAGCCAATCTAAGGAACGACAGATGATATTTTGCTTTAGATTTCTTTATTTCAATGTCTGTGCTCAGCAGAATCTTACACCTTCCCCGTTTCTCATTCTCACTTTCTGCCGGAGTTTCTTTCTCATTTACTTTTCTTATATCCAGAGACTTTAAGGCCTCCAGCCAGTGTTGTCAGTCTCATGTTATTAGGATCCATTTGGATCGAATTGCTGTGGAATGTCCCTGGTTGAGAATGAGGAGGGGATGTTTAAAAGACTATAAAATAGGTGATATTAAAATAGACAGAAAGTGGTTTACATGTTTGTTACGTTTGCATCTTGAAAAATAAGAAATAATTTCTACAGTTGTGCTTGCACAGGTTCATGACTTGTTTTGACTTCTCGCCATGCAAACAGCGTAAAAAACCTTGCTAGCCTCACTGTCTCATGAATAATGCATCACACAGAAGAATTTGATTTGATTTCTGTACCGCTGTTCTCCCCGATTCCACCTTCTCAACCAAACACTGCATCCTTCTAGCACATGCTGGTTACCACTTCATATAAACCTCATATAAAGGCTTAACTTTGACCACTTCCTCAAGGTCTCAAAGACACAGCTCCGGAGATTCATTAACACAGAGCTCATCTTGAGAAATGGAAAAGTCGAGAGTCAGCGAGAGAGTAAATTGATGTGCGCCTTCTTACATTTTTAATGAATGATATTGTAACCACTTTTCTGACACTTAGTGTTTCACAGCTACATGTGATAAATCTGTAATCTTTATTAATCTTATGTTTAATGCCTTTTTATATGGAGCTCATGAATTTTTAATCATGACTTTGAGAACACAATTCATGGTTGTGTATTTTTGAGTGTAAATTTAATTTATTATCATGACATTGGGAATGAGTTTGGATTAAGAAGTGAGCTATTGTTTTGTTTAAAGGAACAGTTCACATATAAGACAATTTGTGTAATGTTTTTAACTGGCCCCGGTTCACTTGCATTGCTTTTGTGTCCATACAATAGAAGTGAATGGGGGGGCTGTGCTGTTCGGTTACAAACTCTCTTCAAAATATCTTCTTTTGTGTTCTGCGGAAGAAAGAAAGTCATACAGGTTTGAAATGACAAGAGGTTGTGAAAATGATGAAGTCACTATTATGAAAATGTAATTGTAGGATATAAGTCATCATTATGAAACGTTTACTGATTATCAAGTTTATTAACGTTAACTCAAACTTTTTTAAACATTTTGCCAACTAACATCAAATACAATAAAATACCTTTATAAATTCATTATTTGAATTTCATATTATAAGGATATTTTGCAATAGCAATTAACTGATTTTCTTTTACATTGAATCACTAAAATATTTAACTGAGCTTTAATAAACACTATGAATGAAAGCTATAAATTGAATTAAAATGAATTAACTTACATAGCAACAGAAAATGTTGCTAACATTTTTAGGAAATTAGAACAGTGTCAGATTTTTTAAAATTTAACAACAGCAAAGCTAGTTTAAAATACGAATAAAAGTACAATAAAAACCAAAAATGAATGAATTATTAAAGCATTAAAACAGAATGACTGGTGGGAAGCACTTGTGCTCACAGCAGCTAAATAGGTTGACGGCAAAGACAGAACCAAGGAAAACTAGGACAGACGAAAAAAAGAGTGAGAAAGAGATACAGAGGAACATGTATCAGACTATTAATGATGAAAACCGCGGTGCAAGGTGTCGATGGAAATCTTCATTTTCACATGTTTATGCTGCAAACGATCGATTCTGAACAAAGATGTCTGCAGTTAAGATGTCTACACACAGATTTAATCTCTAGAGGTCAACAAGTCTCTGTGCTGTGGTTACTAGAAGATGCCTGCCGAGTTGTATCATATCACAGCAACCCGAAGTCTTTCATTTACATGAACATAATTGATCTGATGAGTTGAACTGAAATTAACATAATTATGTTGAATACACAACGTTGGCCAGATGCAGGTATAAATGTCCCTATACGATTTATGGTTCAATTACTCAGCCATCTTCACATAAACGTTAGTTCTACATATGTTATGATTTACATGTATATAATGTAAATACCATTAAATAACAGCCTAAAGTCAAACTGTTATTGTAAAACAAAAAACCTGAAACCCAGTAAAAAAGTAAAAAGTTTGAGATTAAAATATCATTGGGTGAAATAAGTTATAAGTTTTTAAAATAGGCTGCATTTATTTGGAACTACACAGGTTTATCTGTACTACTTGTAAATAGTTTAATTAATATATACATTTGTATTGTGTTGTTTTGTTTTTAAATATTACTCTGTAAAAATATCAGATTTGTTTTCAGAATTTATGTTTTTTTTAATGTGGTAAGAAAAAGTTAAAATCCAGAAAAAGACTGCAAATGTACGAGTTGGGTGAAAAATAACCTGTAAAATTGTGCTACTTTTTTATGTATTTTTGTACTGTACTGCATAACAATAAGAGACGGTTCTCTCGAAAGATGCATTTGACAAACGATTCCTCCAGCTGTACTGGAATCTACTGTAAGGTGGGGTATAAAAAGTCACTTGGCATTATTCTGATGCTGACATCATTACTACATTAACAACACATAACGGATCAGATTTCATTTCTCACAAAATGACAGTGGGAACTATACACTGACGTATCCCCATCTGAAAACCAAATTAGATTTATATGCAGTGTGGGAACACACAGACACATTAACAGATACATACACACATCGATATATCACTTCCTGTCTTCTACTTCTACTCATACATGGACACAGAGGATTAACCACTGACAGGTCTATCTTTCCATCTGGAGCAGATCACAAAACACATACACTTACCTCACTGTTTATTTGTCCTATGTATCTGCATTGGAATTAAATAAAAGAACAGGACACTTGAGAAGAGAGAGAGAGAGAAACATCATAAAATAAACACATGGGTCCATTTTAAATCCTGCTACACTCTTCAAATGACTGTCTAGGGGCGGTAATAGGGGATTGGATACCCGGGGCTTAGCCCAGAGATCTCCACATATGTGTTCAACACAGCAAGGTAAAACAAAGTAATGTTGTAATAATAAGAGTGTAAATTATTATATGTATTAAAGTTATTACATAGATGACAACTAATGGGACAATAATGACCTCTCTACTACCATTAACGTCACTATACACTTTATTATTAAACTCCTGTTAGCCAATTTCAAATATTTTCCTCATTTTGTTGAAAATAAATTCCTGTATGATCTAATATGTGATGTGAATATAGGTCGGCAAAAGGTGGATTTGATCTTGCATTTATATGTAGCGTCAGTACTACTTGTTTTATTTTTCACATATTTTATTAATTATTAGAGAGGTTTGTTTAACATTTTGATTCAGTTCGAATGTTCTGTTGGTAGTGTTTTGTTGTAATGTTTGTGTAGCATTAAAAAACTGAACCGGGAAATGCTTCCATCCAAAATGGTTTTTATACTGTATAAGCAAACAACAACGACTTCGGACACTGATGTATAGCTGGCGTCGGACCGTCCCGAACAATAGTCAACATCTTAAATTGCACCTGCGTGGCTTTATAGATTATTATCTAAAACTGTAAAGTTCATTTCTACTTTATTTTTCACGTTTATTGTTTTAGTTTATAATAAAGACTGAGGACATAACAACTGTTTGTCATGTTTATTTACTTTTATGTTTATTTGTTACTTTAAATACAATTATTTACTATATTTAAAACAAAACACTACTTTGATGAGCAAGGCAGGACGAGAGCCGTAAGGGAATGACGCGGGGCCGGTGACGCGACTGATAATGCTAACGGTGGAGATCGGAAGCATAAAAGGACGAGCGGCAGAGTTGTTTACTCAGAATTTGGACAACACTAGAAAATGTCTGTCGGATAAATAGTGCACTCTATAGGAAATGGAGGGTGAATTTAGACACAGCTAATTTTCCACATGTAGTTAGACAGTAGCACGTTGCTAAGCTAATGGCGCAATTTTCAAATACAAATAAAGTACATTGATATATAAATTACACATAAGTATTGAATAGTTAACATTTCTTCAGTCCATTCAACTGTTTTCTTTCTTGTCATAGTACATATTGGTTTGGATGAAAGTATGTTTTTCTTATTTATTTAAGCATTTTGATCTCAATGCTAGATGCCTGACAGGCACAACACCTCCCTGAAGTATTTGTTTCAAGATTTATGAAGCGCATTACATTATAGAGATTTGAAAATACAACCTTTAACTTGTGTTTACGGTTTTCATCTTGTATATTTCTTCAAGTGCAATTTTAAATATTAGTCTTTAAAGCCTGATACCTCATTTAGCAGCAACCTGACCCAGGAAGTCTCTCCAGCTACTGACTTGCAGGCTCAACCCTGCTTGGCATTACAGGGAAATTTAAAACTCAAGAATGACACATAACCTTGCCATGCATTTTACATACACACATACCAAATGTAGAAATGTCAAAGGCGGCACACACACTTTTTAAGGCTTTTAATGAGGACCCCTGAAAGCTCCTCTCACCGCAAGGCAATCAAGCAGTACGGTAAATACCACCATCTGACTGCATGATGTTAAATTATGAATCGGCAGGCGACACCACAAACAGCGACATCCATCACTCCTCAGTGCCCGCACCCCTCAGCTGGGGGGGAGGGAGCGCATAATTCAACCCAAAATCGAAAGCTTTTAACCCCCAAGAACAACAGTGCACCTCACCATATCCACTTTAATCAAAGTAACACTATATCTATCATCAGTTTGCAAATGCGCTATCCAAGAAACGGGAAAATGCATGAAAGAAAGTGAATTAATTGGACAGTACATTTCAGAGCTGATAGAAAAAGCTTTTTTTTTTTAAAGCTTATGATATAACATTGACGGCCAATCAATCTTTTTTAATTTAAGTGGCTCTTACATTCAAAATGTGAAAGTGCATACAAATTACTTTTTAATAATGATCAATATACAATTAATTTAGCTTTGATATTGAATATATGTTTGTTTGTGTCACAAGTTGTCATAAGTCATTGTAATACATCTCCATAAAATGGAAGGAAGGAGTCAGGAACCGGAAGACAGTTAAATAAAGTTTTAATAAAGTAATATAACAGCCGGGGGCCCCTCACGGACGACGACCGCCGGCGAACAAAACATAAATACAAATATAACTATAAATACAAACGTAAAACATGTTCGGGCCCGATCCTCTCTCTCCGACGGTCCGGTCGCTCGTTCGTTTTATATGCTCCCAATCTCCTACGTGATTCGAGCCTGGTGTGCGCACAGCTGGCACTAATTCACAATTACTCACCGGACTCGAACCGCGGTCTCGCCCCGCCTACTCTACTACATACCCCCATCACCCCTCACAGGCCGGGGGGTTCCCCCGCGACTGTGCAAGCTCCCTCCCCCTCCCTCGGGGGAGACAACGGAGACGGGAGCCCTCGGAGCGACCGGAAAGAGAGAGGGGAGAGAGGAAAAAAAAATAGTCCAGTTCCCCGACATGCTGCCGCTCGTTCCTCAACCACCCGAGAGGCTCTTCCTCGCGGTGCTATGCGGTGGTGCTGGACGTCCGGTGGACGGCCCGATCCTCCTCCGCCTCCTGGCGGTTGGCGATGGCTCCTCCGTGTGAGGGCATCGGCAGCGAGTCAGTCCGCCGTTTCCTGCTCCTCACCATCATGGCTGTTGGCGGCAGGATTCCGGCTCACGGCCAACGGCGCTGACTCCTCCGATCCCTCTTGGACGGCCGCCACCCCACCTCAGCCCAGGGAGGGCTCTCCGACATTATGTCTCTCCTTCCTCCCGGGTTTCAGCACCAATGTAATACATCTCCATAAAATGGAAGGAAGGAGTAAGGAACCGGAAGACAGTTAAATAAAGTTTTAATAAAGTAATATAACAGCCGGCGGCCCCTCACGGACGACCGCCGGCGAACAAACCATAAATACAAATATAACTATAAATACAAACGTAAAACATGTTCGGGCCCGGTCCTCTCTCTTCGACGGTCCGGTCGCTTGTTCGTTTTATATGCTCCCAATCTCCTACGTGATTCGAGCCCGGTGTGCGCACAGCTGGCACTAATTCACAATTACTCACCGGACTCAAACCACGGTCTCGCCCCGCCTACTCTACTCACACGGAGGAGCCATCGCCAACCGCCAGGAGGCGGAGGAGGATCGGGCCGTCCACCGGACGTCCAGCACCACCGCATAGCACCGCGAGGAAGAGCCTCTCGGGTGGTTGAGGAACGAGCGGCAGCATGTCGGGGAACCGGACTATTTTTTTTTCCTCTCTCCCCTCTCTCTTTCCGGTCGCTCCGAGGGCTCCCGTCTCCGTTGTCTCCCCCGAGGGAGGGGGAGGGAGCTTGCACATTGTTTTTTGTATGACATGACGAAAAAAATATATGTAGATTACTTGCTGTTATTTCTGTGTACTGTATTGTTAAACAAATGTATAAAAAAACAATGATTTAATATACACCTTTATGTTCATGAGTTATAATGTGAAAAAGATTTGTGTAAATGTGTTTTAAACAAATTTTACCCAGACCGAGAGTTTGTTATAATTATTTAATAAGGTATTTCAGAGCATATTCCATTCCATTCCATTCCATTTTCTACCGCTTATCCGAACTACCTCGGGTCACGGGGAGCCTGCGCCTATCTCAGGAGTCATCGGGCATCAAGGCAGGATACACCCTGGATTGAGTGCCAACCCATCGCAGGGCACACACACTCACTCATTCACTCACGCACTCACACCTTACGGACAATTTTTCCAGAGATGCCAATCAACCTACCATGCATGTCTTTGGACCAGGGGAGGAAACCGGAGTACCCGGAGGAAACCCCCGAGGCACGGGGAAAACATGCAAACTCCACACACACAAGTTTCAGAGCATATAAATATAGTAATTTAATTTGGTTAACTCAATGGCCAAGGCAATCCATCAATTTTGAAAGGCAAGTATTATCTTCATAAAGTGATCACTAAACTACAAAAAAGTCATCTTTTGTAGCTGTGTTTAAACACCATTTAGAAACAAAAAGCATCCGTAACCTTATTGATCACTTCTCCACATGATATCTCTCCGGTCTTTCATAAGAGACAATATGCCGCCACGGTGAAATTTTTTGCAAGCGGTGGTGAGACAGTAGAATAATGCATGCAGATTGATTGACGGATTGATTCACAGGGAACAGAGAGAGAGAGGTGAATAGGGGCGGTGCCTGGTTTTTGCTGAGCTGCGGTTTTTGCGCTCAAGCTTCACGCTGGCCCTCTGAACCTCAGTGCTGTTATTAGATTTCCACATTAATGTTTGATGACTTTGCTCATCCACACCAGCAGAAGCCAATCGGCTGCCGCCATAGGCACTCAAGGTCACACGACCATGCCATGGGGAAAGAGCGGGGTGTCACCTTTACAAACCGTCAGCCAATTAAAGTCCTGGTGGGGTGCATTGTGCGAGTATCTGGGTTTGGTGTGATCATGATATATGATATACTGTACACACCTATGGGAAGCCTGGAAAAAGATTGTGTTCAAGAGTAATGTGTAGCATGGTCTAAAAAACCATGTCATCCATACAGCTAATGTTCAATCACTTAACATAAAGCTGAGATTTACATGTGCTCCCTAATGCAGCTCTGCCAGGAGGCCCAGTGATCCCAGAGGCAGAGCTATACAAACAGTCCCAGTGAACTGTTTTTTTTACTCTTTCGAGGCACTTGCTGTCACGTTCCCAAGGTATCCTTATTTGAGTAAATGATTAAAAGCATATCCTGGCCTCTATTGTCATCCTTACCCACACACTGCCATCCATCTGCATCTACAAACGATTACCATAAAGCTGAGATCTGCTTGTTCTCCATGATGTAGCTCCGCCTCTGGGACCACTGGGCCTCCTGGCAGAGCTTCATGACCAGCCCCTTTAAATCTGCTTCTCTGAGACCCAATGATCCCAGAGGCGGGTCTGTATCACAAGCCCATGTAAATCTTCATTTTTCCTCTTTTGAGGAACACCGCCACCAATCCCCCCAGTGAGTCCTAATGGGCAACTGATTAACCACACTCCCCTAATCTCTAATCTAGCCTCCTCCAAACACACATTCACACCCCATAAATCCTCAGTCCCTGTTGCCCGGACGACAGGCAGCATCACCTAGGGAGGTTGCAGAGAGTAAAGTAAAACAAAAAGAACACGGCTGCCGCTGCTTTTCTTCCTATACAAAACAAGCTGGCAACACATAAAAAAACGTAAATGTAAAAAGAACACAAGATCCGATATGTCAGCCGGAACTGTTATGTATAAATCTTGATCGTCAAATGATTACGCATGGGTGTGCAGATTAAAAAGAAAACAGAACCAACATTCTGGGCAAGCATTTGGTCATGTTTATGACCAAAGGAGATTAAGACTCCGACTGTCTGTTATTCCATTTAATGCTGACTGCTGATTGGTTAATTAACAATTAACAGTTGTAAATGGCTACAAAACAATACAATAGGGGGTGCCCCGATATGTAAATTTTGCCCGATAACCGATAATTCTTTAATACTGGCAGACGATAACCGATATATTAACCGATATAAAGGATATAAATATTAATATAAAATTCTATAAAACTGAAACAAAAGGCAAAATGAAAACATTCACCGCAAAAAACAAGGGGATCCTTAGTTCTCTTTTTTCTCCCTTTAAAAACCATGCAAGTCTCCTTTACACTAGTTAACGATTCTTTGACCTTCAAACTTTTCTGGTATATTTTTTATTTAATAAACAAATTATAGATGTTCTTCTAGGGCAACCAAGAGGAATGTCTCAAGACAGAAAGTATTCAGCCATCCGTCTGATTTAAAGAATATGCTTTTGTCCCTATAACTTACATATAAATAAAAACTGTACAAACTGTACCTTCATCCACAATGTTTTGATAATAGCAGTAAGTGAATGATCATGACAGAAAGACGGTACTGTACTGTATTTTAACTGTGAGCAGCGTGCAGCATGAAGAAGTCTAAATATCTTAAAATTTATTACATCCCGATACCGATAACATTAAAATGACCATTTATCGGTCGATACCAATATGGCTGATAATTTATCATGCATCCCTAAAATAAAAGTATAAAAAAACTATTTTTAATCAAAACTACATTGAAATCGTTTTTAAACATCCCAATTTAAATAAGGTCTTGAAGAATATGAGGCCACGTGAACTTTTAAAAGAGAATGTCCCACGTGGATAAGATATTTATAATAAACACTGCAATATTCCATGATTTTTTTTTTTACTGATGTTCACCCAATACTGAAAATTCTGTCATCATTTCCTCAAACCATTCATTTCAAATCATTTATTTCAAACCTGTTAAACTTTCTTTTTCCCGCAAAACACAGAAGAGGATATTTCGAAGAATGTTGTCAATCAGCATCCATTCACTTACATTTGTTTCGTGTCCATACAATAGAAGCGAATGGTGGCCAGAGCTGTTCGGTTACCTACTATATACACAATATCTACTTTTGTGTTCTGCGGAAGAAAGTCACAAAAGGATGAAAAAGTACAAATTCTGCTTTAGAGCCACTTTATTGTTCTCATGGCATTCAACACGAGTCACAATGTGTTTCTAGTGTATAATACTTAACATTTTCACAGTTTTAAGAAAGAAAAGATCGATTACAATTACAAAAGAACACCAAACGCATGTAAAGAGACCGTTCAGTACTCAAATATTACAATAATGTATGTTCAATTTTACAAGCTGGAGTTGTTATTCTTACTTTTTATTTTCCAAATTTATAGATATAATCAATAGAAACGCTGAAATAGAATCTATAAAAAACGTAGTTGAAAACTTGAAAGTATTCACACAAGTTTAATAATTGCACAGACTGTAATTATATAGTATTTGTATGACATCTCTCTTATTCTTTGAGCTGTAAATGACTGTGTCCTCTACAGAGAATTGATTTGCTCTCTGGCTTGTGTTCAGACTCACGATATTCCAGGTGGAAAAAAAGACACAAGCTCTATTCAGAACAGTTTGTTTCTCCCCTCTACAGTTTTATTTATAAGGTGAATAACAAAAAAACATTTTACAAAGCCACCAACGAGATTCTAAATGAAGTTAGTTTCCTAAGAAAGTCAAGTGGCATTAATTTATTATTTGCACTTGAATATATTTTCAGTGGTTTCTTAACAAACTGTTTTAAAAAGTTGTTTTTTAGACTCAAGGTAAAATAATCCATTGTTTATTCTCTATTCAATTCTGGTCCCTTGACAAGCTGTGGCTTGACTAAAATGTTTTTCATGATTAATAGAAATGCTCTCAGCACCATCATGTGATAAGCATGCAGTACTACATTTAAAAATGATTTTATGGAGCATGTGCATAGTATTAAGAATAATTATAAATTATTATCTTTTTATTATTGTTTTAATCACTTTATCTTTCAGAACTTGTAATCATTTTACACAATACATCCTCATATTCAGTGTATATCGTCACTTCCAACAAAAATGCAAAGGTGGAAATACTTCATTCTCAAAATATTATATTTTCATTGTATTTGACTTTAGAATGAAAAGGTGACAGACAATAACACATCTGTCTTCTTCTTAATTCTCTTCCTATTCTGCCTCATTTACATTTCATTACATACGCTTTAATCCAAAGCGATTTACAAATGAGGTAAACAATGGAAGCAATGTCCTCATCCTCTAACAGTCACTCCTCTTCATCATCCTCTCGGCTTTTCCGTTTTCTCAAACCGCAACTCAATCATTCTCATAGTCTGGTCTCCCTATATGGGTCAAGGACTTTATATACCAGTCATCCTCAATTGGCGGACCGCTGTCCAGATCCGGACCTTTGCTTCGTTCCATCCGGACCCTGAGACATTGCCTAATAAACCATTTAAAACTTTTGTTGAGCTGCCCGTCTACATAACAGAGAATCACACGCGCTGTCAGGAACATTTATGCCATTGACCTTTTGCCACTATTTCCTCAAATATCTTTATCTAGTGCCAAACGCACTTCATTTTAACCCTTTCTACTCCGCGAGCGCTGCGTAATGGTAAATGGAAACACAAAAGTTAACAAAATGCAGAAAATTTAATCATTTGTATTCGTCTGTTTATTGTTTGCTATGTCTCCAACCTTTCAATCAGATTTGGGATATTTTATTAACCATAAAGTTTTTATCTACATTTAGCATTAATATTATAGATCAGCATGTAAACAATCGCGACCCTGTTAAAACCCAGGCTAAAGTCTCATAACAGCCATCAAAGATTCATTTCCAGCATTAATTTCACAAAGATTTTGGCATTATTCAGTCAGTATTGAAGATATTGTTATATATTCACAGAATATTCAGTAGGGTGATTTTATGAAGGACTTTTGCTGGGTTTTCACAAGCAGGATCACATGTTCTATTTGGGAAATGATTTAAAGATAGAAGTAGTTCTGGTATGAATGGCATGGAAAGGCAAATTTAGTAAGTAACTTTGTTTTCTGTTTATGATGAGCATTTTACTTGTTACATTACATTTGCTGTTTGTATGTTGTCAATAGTTTTTTTAATTTACAAATATAAATTATCAGATTATCAAGCCGCAGAGCCTACAATGTATACCTGTGGATATAAAAACATAAAATAAATGGGCTAATAAAGGATCATATCTTTTATACGGTATATCCAACTGGACTAAATTGATTAAATGTTTATTTTTATTTTCATAAAACATATTGTCAGGTCCTCTGTTTGGAAGAAAACATAAAGACCGGACGTATTGGAACTTTAATTGAATACTCCTGTTATATACAAAGGAACTTTTACCTTCGTGCCCCTCGGTGGCCACTATTGCCCTTCCTCAGAGAATGTCAGTCAAACGTTTGGCTTTTTCTAATGGAAGAAACATAACGACTGTTTTAAACAATAAACTGACACAAAGACATTTGAATTTGTGTCTTTGAACATTCAACAACTTTTGAACGGTCCTCCTTCTCCACTTTTGTAAACACCGGCTCTGTACTTCCGCCTACCTCAAGCGTGACCTTTACAATGTAACCACGTATTACATGAAGTCATGAACGCGCATCACAGAACAGAGCAAGGCGAGCATTTGTGTTTATAAAACATATACATTTTTATGTTTTTTAGAAAATGACCGATCGTTTCGCTAGATAAGACCTTTATTCATCGTCTAGTATCATTTAAAGCCCTTTGAAGCTGCACTGAAGCTGTCATTTTGACCTTTGACTGTTTTGGGGTCCATTGAATTCCACTATATGGAGAAAAATGCTGGCATGTTTTAATCAAAAACCTTTATTTCTCTTCGACTAAAGAAACAAAATACATAAACATCTTGGATGACATGCGGGTGAGTAAATTATGATAAACATTGCAAGGTAAGAATGTTCTTACTGCAAGGACAGTAAGAAGCATAAAGAAATATCAGATCAAATAATGGAATACATTTTCTTTGATCATCAGCCACTATATATTGTGGAAGACGAAGATTTTCTGGGACTCATGTCACAGCTGCTATTATTTATGTAAATAAAAAACACTTTCTTCTCTTAATTGAATACCTGATATACAATGTTATTAAATATAGTTTAATAATTAATGCAACTGAGAAAGCTTCAAGTAGCTCCGGTGATCGGTAATGATATCGGACAATACAGCTTTCAGTGATCGAGGATCGGCCCCAAAAATCCTGATCGGATAACCCCTAACTGTTGCTATAGATTATTTACAATACCAGCAACAAATCTACAAATTAAAAATGTTCATTAGCATCACTAACTGAAAGAAAAACCCTAAACCCAATGTCTCCCGGTGAGCAAACCAGAGGCGACTGTGGCGAGGAACCAAAACTCCACTTGTGTGTAGCCGCTTTCACAGCGAGCAGATGTAGAAACAAAGTTAAGGAACCAGCAACAAGGGATGTTTGCAAATTAATTTGTCCCTAGTGATATTTTCCTAATGGCATTTGCATAGGCCGACAGGACAGCATTTAAAAACAAACAACTGAGTGACGCTTTGGTCGAATCTGTGTCGCGTGCCGATGGCGATTACATTATGTAGATGTAGTGCTGCCAGTCCGGTCTCGGACTCGAGATGTTTTTTTATGGTCTCGGAATTGTCTTGGACTCGTTGGTATTTGCACTCGGACTTGGTCATTGGTCGCGACAAATGTTCTAGTCGGTTTAACCTTTGGAATTCTGTTTTTGCCAATTCTTAAATTTATTGGATTATCTTTGAGGCTTTTCAAGTTGATTCTCCTTACCTTCTGAAATAACCTTTTGACTTTACGGATTTACCCTTTGCCTCTTGGAATTACGTTTTGACTTTGTGGTGCTATATTTTTTGCCCAGAGAACTTTAGTTTCTTTATAAAACCTCATTGCAAGCATTGCTGTGTCTGCCTTATCTTCTGGGTTCAACCACTCTCTTGTAGCTCAATTAACAAAGTGACTGTTTCTCACACCGGAGACCCGAGATTGTGCACGGGTCCTGACAAATAGGGGGTTTCACCGGATGTTTAGAACATGCTAACATCATCTGGCACCAGGGATGCAACCATCCGATACTCTGGATCAGAATTGGGGCCGATACTGGGGCCCCATTTATAAAGCTTGCGTACGCACAAAACGGGGCTGAAAACATGCGTACGCCAGTTCCTGCGCAAATGGTGGGATTTATAAAGAAAAACTTGACGGGAAAATATGCGCACCTACACGCAAACTCTGACCCATGCGTACGCACATTTTGAAGACAAAGCAGTTTGGCGACACTGATGGTGAGTTGAGGAACTGACTGCGGATAAAGGGAATTAACCCTTTGCAAAATGGCAAAATTTACTTTGACATATTTCAATATTTACAATATTTACAAGTTGCTCATAAGTCCCGGTTACAACAAAAAATACAAATAACATTAAACACCGTATGGGTCCTAAAGATACATATGTGACGGAACGAAACACACCTGCTCCAGGCGGGCTTCACACTGGAGCAGGTGTGGTTCGTTCCGTCACATTGGTGCCGTGACCCGGATTGGGAGTGAGGTTTAGAGGGGTGAATGTAACAGAGTCAAGCCAGTGAAGTGCTGAGCAAGTATGTAAACCTCAGTCCTCTGCGTCAAGGACTCTCTAGCGACAGACACTAGGGACTGCGGTCTTTAGCCTCCTCGCTAGAGCGCCCGACTCATATGCAGAACCGATCCGGTTCGAAGCCCGCCTGGAGCAGGTGTGGTTCGTTCCATCACATTTTTTTTTTTTTTTGATGGTCACTCAAGATCTCTTTATTGGAATCTGGGACAAACACGACCAAAAGCTGGTTAAAGGACAGCGCATCAACGCATCAACGTTGCATAAAGTCAACAGCGAGAGATGTGAAACTCTGCTGAATATACATAACATATAGTGGATAAAACATACATTAAAGAAATAAAATATAAAACCACTTTCTCTGTTCTCATCAAATCACATAAATGCAGAGAAATTATAAACTTAAGTAATCATCTTTTACATATTTTGTATAAGTGAGATATTAAGAGAGAAAACGCACACCTAAAATGGCGCAGTTACACAGTTTAGCATGTGCGAGCACATAGCACGTGCGTTAATGCTAATACTCAACTCTGAACATGACAAATCTGAATATAACACATACCTGGGACAAACACGACCAAAAGCTGGTTAAAGGACAGCGCATCAACGCATCAACGTTGCATAAAGTCAACAGCGAGAGATGTGAAACTCTGCTGAATATACATAACATATAGTGGATAAAACATACATTAAAGAAATAAAATATAAAATCACTTTCTCTGTTCTCATCAAATCACATAAATGCAGAGAAATTATAAACTTAAGTAATCATCTTTTACATATTTTGTATAAGTGAGATATTAAGAGAGAAAACGCACACCTAAAATGGCGCAGTTACACAGTTTAGCACGTGCGAGCACATAGCACGTGCGTTAATGCTAATACTCAACTCTGAACATGACAAATCTGAATATAACACATACCTGGGACAAACACGACCAAAAGCTGGTTAAAGGACAGCGCATCAACGCATCAACGTTGCATAAAGTCTTGAATGAAATAAACAGAGATAAATCAATCTAAACTCATTGTTTATAACGCAGCTCTTATTGATGCGACTTACCAACAGCGAGAGATGTGAAACTCAATCGACTGCACTCATATTGCTATAAGGGCTCCATATTTAGATGAATTCATTTATGTGAATCGCAAACATGTGCATTCAATAAATGTCCAAATTATATGTGACGCCAACTTGACTCTAAGGAATGTTGTGGCACGATGGCCTGGTTCTACAGATGACTCTTTTATTTTAGCGCACAGCAGTGTAGGGAATCGACTTAGGGCAGGTGCCGTTCGCGATGGCTGGCTTCTGGGTAAGTAAATGCATATAATTGTTTTTACATAACAGTTAAAGCCTGTTGTACAAATAATCTGTTATACTTTACAGGTGACAGCGGTTACCCGCTCAGGTGCTGGCTACTCACCCCATTCTCAAACCCTCAGAGCGCAGAAGAAGTGCGCTTTGATGATACCCACGCTCGTGCGCGCTCAGTAGTTGAGAGAGCCATTGGCCTCCTCAAGTGTAGATGGCGTTGCCTTGATGCTTCGGTTGGTAGACTTTTATATCAACCAAAAAAAGTTTGCCAGATCATCATGGTGTGCGCTATTTTACACAACATTGCACTGATCAACACCAGCATGAAGAGCCTGAGGACCTCAGGGACCTCAGGAAACTGGGGACCTCAGGAAACTCCATAGCCCCTGCAGACTCTGCGATGGGAGTTTCGTCACACTGCTCTCCCGCAGACTCTCCAAGAATAAGGACTAAAGTATTCTGATAAAGTACAGATATTTTAAAATGTACTTGAAAGTAAACATGCTTAAAAACTATCCACCTCTGCTAATAAAAGAGAAAATATGCAACTCTACTTTGATCAAGAAAAACAGTGCTGGTATCGAATCGGATCAGGATCGGTATCGGCCGATATGCAGAATTTAGGTATCTGAATCGGATCGGCAAGGAAAAAGTAGTATTGGTGCATCCCTATCTGGCACCAGTTACAAATGACAAAATAGGAGAAGAAAGGCCTGCGTTTTTTCTAGATTTTGCCATTGTCTTTGGATCGGAGCCTCATAAGGTGCTTTGGACAGGCTTTGATGTCTTCCATGTTCCAGAGCAGGTAACAAAGCCGACTAAGGCATATTTTCAGGATCTCCAATTTTGTTTTACCAAACAGGATAGTTGAAGGTTGGCATAATGGCAGGTTGCACAATTTTACCACTGGGTTTCGCAATGGAAATAATAATCTGTGCATCGCATTGGGTGGTTGGAGGAGAACGTTTAAAAAATGGGTTGCGCCTACCTCCAATCAAGGCATACATGGATGACATGACAACCATCACAGGGCTCTAGAGTGCGACCAATATGGTCGCAAATGCGACCTTATTTTTCAATGGTGCGACTTAAAATAATCAGCCGTTTGAGGGAGAAAAAAAGTCTCCACAACTCTGAAAGTCTCTCTGTGAATCAACAGACAGACACACATTAGGCCCATATCGTGGTCTAAACCAATCAGAAAGGATGAAGGGCGGACCCCCTTCTGATTGGCCGTCTTCTACATAGTCCTGTATGTGTATGTACCAAAGGTCGCGTTAACCGAAAATGATCTGTCATTGACAGATTCTTTTACCAATGACGGAGAAATTTGAAGGCCGTCTGTCATTTTGGCGGATTACAATGAGGGCAATTTGTAAATCCCCGTTTCCCTTCAGCGTGATATGCTTTGTACTATGTTCAAAAACCTGTGTGTTTTCACCCGTCATTGTTACTGACTAGACAAACATACAAGGGATGATCAAAAGTCCAGACATTATGCACATGATAAAAAACGTAAAACTTGCTTCACTGTTTGTTAGTTGTTGTCTGAAATTTTTGTTAGTTTCCTTGTTTAGTGATAATGGCAGAGGACTCGTTCTTCAAATGTGCGCTGCAACATTTTCTTTACTTTCTATTATTCAAACGGTTTTGTACAGTATACAGTTTATAGACTTCAACACCAGGAAATGTTTTTTTTTATTGAATTGTTATTAGAGTGAGTATCTTACCACTGTAAAGAGACTTTTACTTGTGATACTGGACTGTTCTGCTTTTATTTTCATCACTTAACTTTAAACACGTTTTTCTCTAAATTACTTTCCTGAACATCATACCATCCGACCTCAGCCATAACTTTAGTTGCATACACAAGATATGAGCAAAATAAAAACTGATTTGGAGAGGACTTAAATATGGTATCAAAAACTGTATATAAATTTGCACCATGGGTTTTCTCAGATTTAATCACATATGAACATAAACATTTAAATATTGAATATATTAATGAATGTGAACAACAACGGCTTTATTTGGCATTCGGTTGAATTAAAATACAACAAGGTCCGAGACGCAAGTACAGTGTGTTGAAGTCACGAACATGCTAATTACCACCTAACGCCACCTTGTACTATAGTGACGGTTAATAATAGATAATGACGGATTTTTTACAAGCCTGTCAGTCAAAAGGACGCACATTAAAAAAGTCCAGCTGGTGTATACGTTTGGTCCATTTATCTTGAGATCTTTTAAGTTAAATTTCAGTTCAGTGAAGCACTTTAAGCAACAACACTATTTCAGTAAGTTACTTTTCTTGTAGATTTGTGCTTCAAATAAAGAACTTCGTGTTGACCAGATTGTTGTTTAATCATTTACAAATAAATTTTGCCTATATGGACATTTAAAAAAAAAGTGAACTGGTAAAACCATTTAAATGTGATAATGCGATGCCGTCGAAAATTTGGGTGCACCTAACTTTCGTGCTGGTGCACCTAATAAAAAAGCTGCACCAGTGCAAAAAGTTAGTCTAGAGCCCTGCATCACAACAACCAAAGCATTGACAAAGCGGCTCCTGGATACGCCCCGAGATAATATTAGTTGGGCACAAATGGAGATCAAACCCAGCAAACATTTCTATTGTCAAGGGTCGGCGTACCAATGACAGGTTCTTTATAAAGTACCAACGGTCACGGAAAAGCCCATCAAAAGCCTTGGGCGGTGGTACACCACAGACCTTAAAGACGCCAAACAGGTGGAACAACTCAAAAAGTTGCAAGAGACAGTCAGTGGACTCCATAAAATCAATAATTCAGCTCTTCCTCAGTTCCTACCAGTTTGGCTTGTTGCCACGCCTGAAGTAGCTAATTTCAATGTATGAGCTGACGATGTCCCACGCCAAGAACATGGAGCGCTTGGTGAGTAAACAAGTGAGGAAATGGGTTGGGCTACCAAGATGCCTTAGCGACATAGGGCTGTACAGGAATGGAGATCTCTCTCTGCCCATTTCAAGCCTTTTGGAGAAATATATGTGCACCGAAACAAGCCTGGAGATGACGCTCAAAGAATCCTGTGCTACTTCTGTAAGAGAGGCTTCTCCAACATTAATGGAAATGGAACCCAGAAACAGCAGTAGGAGACGTGAATGCAGCCCTCAGACATAGGGACATAGTGGTACACGTTCAATATGGCATGGGGGGACACCCACATGCAGAAAAGCTACACCAGCGACACCAGTCTCTAAAACCCAGCAAGGCCGTTGGATGAGGTGGGAAAGCATTGAACGGCGAAAAATCACTGAGCTGTGGAGTATGAAAACAAACAGGCTAAGTTTTATCATAAGAGCTGCATATGATTTACTGCCCTCACCAACATTCCCGTCATCGATTAAGCGTGGGAAAATGTCCTATTGGGCCATTAAACTGTGCTGAAATAGTGGGATTATAACACCTAGTCCTATTAAGCAAATATGAAGGATGGGCATTAGTTTAACCGACAAAGTGATGAAAGATAAAGGCAGGTGAACAATTACCGACAATGACAAAACCATATTGTGTTTGTGATGTGTTCACAGTATCTAATAAATTACGTTTACTGTCCTTGACTAGCCTTCAGATGAGCATTTGTAATTTTGTAATCTCTGTCAGCCCCACTACTTGTTTAATTCAGATTATACAAATTGTGCCAGATCTTGACACGATTCGTGCTTTACATGACAACTGGATCGCTTTAGAATAGATACTTTATCACAGTACACTCTAAAAAATGCTGGGTTATTTGTTTAACCCAACAGCAGGGTTGACCCTATTTTCTTAGTGTTGGGTCGTTTTTTGAGTAACCCAAACGATAGGTTACCATTCGGGTCCAATTGAGTCACAGTTGAGAGAGTAAACCCCTCCCACTCCTCGACGCCTCAGACAAACTTAACCTTCGCGGGCATTTTGATCCACCTCATTTTGGACAGATTTAATTTGGAGAATAAAATGTATGTTTTATGAGATTTTAATGTATATAACTATTACTGTACATCGAAAAAAGTGCAAAAGTATGCAAAATTCAACAAGGTTTGAAAAGTAACGTTACAATTTAACTTCATTAGCTTTGAATAGCTAGTCTGTAACGTTTTAATCTACAGCTTTATAATCATTGAAACTTCTTTTTTAGTCAGACATTTCAAAGGGAAATGTTGACCAAAAAGGAAGCGTGAGTCAATTAGTTCAGTAACTTACGCAAACTGATATTAGTTTAAGGTCGACACGAGAGAGCGTCGTGTCAGAAAGCAAACATCCAGCAATTTTTTTTATAAATACCACTAATGTTCAGTGACGGAACGTAGATTTAAGAATCTTTTAGACGAGAATGTAGTTGTTTAGACCTCAAATACGTGATTTATATATAAACAATGCCTCTTTGAGATTTTGTTAAGACGCTGTAAGAGGTGTGAGCTTCAGGCTGTCAGCGGTCATGGGTCAGCGCTGAGAGAAGCTCCATCACTAAAAATGGCTGGCTTAAAAACAACCCAATTGGCAACCCAGCGCTGGGTAAATATTGGACAGAACACATGCTGGGTTAAAGTAACCCATCACACTGGGTTACACATGATTGTCACGATTTGAGGAAGGTAGAACCCAATTGCAGGCAGAGACGGATGTTAGGGGTGAACAGGGGAATTTATTATACAATAAACAAGACTAAAAGGACAAAACAAAACCCACAAGGGGGTAAACAATACAGTTTAAATAAAGTTAACAAAGACACTTACTGACTAAACTAGAAAACAAACACTTGAAACAAACACTAAACTACACTTACTAAGATACGGGGCAACAGGAACAAGGCAAGACTACAACAGGAACAAGGCAAGACTACAACAGGAACAAGGCAAGACTACAACAGGAACAAGGCAAGACTACAACAGGAACAAGGCAAGACTACAACAGGAACAAGGCAAGACTACAACAGGAACAAGGCAAGACTACAACAGGAACAAGGCAAGACTACAACAGGAACAAGGCAAGACTACAACAGGAACAAGGCAAGACTACAACAGGAACAAGGCAAGACTACAACAGGAACAAGGCAAGACTACAACAGGAACAAGGCAAGACTACAACAGGAACAAGGCAAGACTACAACAGGAACAAGGCAAGACTACAACAGGAACAAGGCAAGACTACAACAGGAACAAGGCAAGACTACAACAGGAACAAGGCAAGACTACAACAGGAACAAGGCAAGACTACAACAGGAACAAGGCAAGACTACAACAGGAACAAGGCAAGACTACAACAGGAACAAGGCAAGACTACAACAGGAACAAGGCAAGACTACAACAGGAACAAGGCAAGACTACAACAGGAACAAGGCAAGACTACAACAGGAACAAGGCAAGACTACAACAGGAACAAGGCAAGACTACAACAGGAACAAGGTATACATCTACAATGATCGAGCACAGGACAATGAAACATGAGGACTCTTTATAGGGAGAGAAACCAAGAGGGAACAGGTGCAAGGGATAAACAATCAAGGAAAGCTAATTAACACAAACTAGGAAACAGGAGGGTAGGAACGATGACACCACTCGGGGAGAGTATGGAAGGCCACAAGGTCAAAAACATCTCTCCCCACATGAAACAAAGGATTCTGTATGATTCCACCTCTAAACCAAGAAATACCTGACAAGGAGAGGTGCAACCATGACACATGATAACCCAGCTTGCTAAAAAAAAAAAATGTTGTCATTTTAACTATTCATGTGTTTAATTCTGGGTTGTTCTTGCTGGGTATTTCTTAATTTCTTCTGTACTTCATTGTCAATCAAGACAATTGACATTTATTTTTAAAAATTCATTTTTATTTGACTGTAAAAATAATTGTTAAGAAATGTTTTAACTTTTACAGCCAATAACAGCAATATTTTTAGATTTGCATGATTAAAAGAAAATGGATTAATTATAATAAATAAAAATGTTTCATATCAAACATTAACAAGCAGTATAAATAACATTAAAAATAACTAATAAAAAATCTCCACAATATGTAGCAACAAATGTCAATTAATAAAATAACTAAATACATATAAATTATGTATAATACATTATGAATTACACCACTTAATACATTAAGAAACCACACGTGTAGCAAATCAACTCATTAAATACAGGCTACCACACTCGTCTTTCTTTATCATATGCACAAACCTTGAAATGTTTGGTTTAAAACAGAGGGAGCAACAATTGACTGGCCGCTTAATATCCAGAGTGGACACCGAGAGAGGCCTTCCTGAACCGTGAATGCTTGACCGGGGGCGGTAAACGCGTGAGAATCTTCAAACAACCCAGCACATTAACCCAGCGGGTTTAACCCAACACCTTGAAAACTAAAACTACCCAAAAAGTGTTTAACATGTGGAAAAAATAACCCAGCAAAACAACCCAACGGACTCAACCCAGCGGTATGGGTTAAAAGATAACCCATCCATTTTTAGAGTGATTGCTTCGGGTATAGCCGCTGGCTGTAATAACGTTAGTGGTTAACCGTGCGATATAATTGATTTTGGGTATATGAGACGAACAAATGTTGGTCTTTTTATTCTTCTGCGTATTCCTGAGTGTGTCGAATTAGTTAAGAGTTGTGTTAACGTTTATAATATATTTTTTTAAGACTGTATTTGACTTTCTGTACTAGATCCCACTCTTCTTCCCTCCCCCCCCACTGACAGGTTGCAGAATAACAGCTAATAATAATGGATTATTCTATTCAGGAGAAAGTAGACTGGAACTTGGATGTCCTGAGAACAAGCTTAAAGGTAAACTTTATTTAGGTAAAATGTTAATGTACTTCTTTATATGTATTATAATCCATTGTGTTCTGGGTAGGCCAGATTCCTTACATTATTCTCTTGTCTCTTCTCTTGTCTCTTTTTCTTTTTATATATGAACAAATTGATTAAGAAACCCTCCTGCTGGACATCCACTTCCAAAAATGCACGCAACACTGTTGTCTACAAACTCCCAGGAAAAGAATCCTCTTCAGTCAGACTGCTCCGTGGATATGTCAGGTTAAGCAGTATTGGAACCGAAAGAACTAAAGCTTTTTTTTTTAAAAGTAGTTTATATGAAGAGGAAAGTTCTCGGACTAATACATTCCTTGCAAATGTCAACCAATACCATGAAAAAAGCTTTTACCAAAGGTTTTACTGTACTAACTTCACCTTATCTACATTTGGTGGTTCAATAACGTGTGCGAGGTCTCTCTTCAAGTTAAGGTATTATTGCTTCAGGTTTGTACATTTAGGTTCACAGAAATCCTACAAAGTTTGTTGCCTCCCGAATACGGTTTCCCTTTTTCACATCCATAACGCTTGTTTATTTCCTTTCTTTAAAATAGAAAACTTGTGCATAGACTTATATTTTATCATATTAGTGCAGTTCTATCAACAAGGGTTTAGTAAAAAATAAAAAAATGGTTCAGTATATTGGTAACAAATACATTCTTGTAGTGTTTTTGTCACATCCATAATGCTGGAATTGCCCTAAAGAATTTTACTCGTGCAACTTTGTTAATTCTATTTTGTAAACAGTTATGAGTTTCGAAGTAGAAAGTTGTTGAACTATTTATATTTTCTTTTGCGACTTTATGTATATGTTAAAATCTAAATTTATATATAAACTCATATTTTTTAATATGTATAAACATTATTTGCATCGAAGTGTTTTATATGCCGTTTTATTGTTCATTGAGCATTAAAATATTAAAATATTATGAATTCCTTTTGTCTTGCATTTCGATCCTTAATAAAACTTCAACTTTTGATTCTTACTTTTGACTCTTACAGGTCCCTCAAGTAATTCTGTGATTTTATTATTATAATTTTCAAACATTTGGGGTTTGTTTTAAACCAGCAATGTAATAGTTGATGGTAAATAAAACAACCCAGCATGTTGGGTCAATGATTTGACCCAATGTTGGGTTACTAAAATAACCCAATTTGGGTTGTTTTAACCCAGCCTTTTTATAGAGTGTATAAAATAAGTGTATAAAATAATGTGACACCTATTTTAAACAAGACAAAACAAAAGATAAACAATTTGTTCTGCTATGTGGAACCAAGCAATAAAATTAAGATTTGAGGAGCTCTGGCAATACTCCTATACTCCTGTATCCTTATGTATCTTTATGTTGTTGCATCGAGGAATAAAAGATGCTGCCGAAGGACAGTGGAGATACTTGGCAACCTGTTGGTACTGGAATTAGAAACATGCAACAAACACCCTGCTATTTTAACATCACCACGTCGTTGTAAAAGAAAAAGCTATTAGTCATCAGGAAGCAACATTTAGTCTGACATTTGTTCTCATCAAAATCACATAATCTGACACAGTGACTATCGCAACCTGAACCGGCATTACACCTCGCATACAAAAGCTAAACTACACATGTGACATGCAATGCCGGAAACAATAACAAGGTGGGAAGCCAAGATTTACCTCTGTTGTAGAGTGATGACATGTGTTGGACTGCAGATAACACTAAAAATTATTGTGGTGAAAATAATTGTATATATAAGGGATGCACCAATGTTTTGCTAGCGACCGATTATTTACACTTTCAGATAATGAGCAGGGCAGATTATATTCTTTCAATCAAAAAGAGGCGGATTGGAATTTGTGTTGTGTGTGGGATTATATTAGGGTGACAATGAAAACTAAAATGCAGTCTGTACACCAGTGGTTCTCAACCTTTTTGGAGTATTGGACCCCATCATATCTCAAACCATCCTCATGGACCCCTAACCCCCACGCTCTCACCCCATCACATCTTCTTTCCCCAGTACAACATCATATTTCCACTAAATTAGGAAAATTAAAAGATTACTAAAGTCAAAAATGTTATATTTGTGAAGTCAATATATGTAAGCCTAACTTAAAATTCCACGTGATTATTTAATGGTTTTCAGTTGCATTTAAATTACACCATTATCACAATAACGTCATTTCAGTATCTCCAACAGTATAATCAGGCTTAACTGTCAGTGACCTGACGCATTCCTTACAACCAATCCGGTGTCAGAAACAGATGAGTGATCTAATGAAGATTGCTGTTTGCACATGCACACTTTCACACACTAGACCTCCTTTACCTTTCTGAATTCTGATTGATTCACGTGTTGAACTGATGAGGTGAAAGTAATGCCATCAGCGTATTGTTTATTGCTAAGAGCTTAAGCTCATGAATATTGTAATGCGTGGTGCTTAGATGCAAATAGGCGCGCACCGCCTGGCATATGAGATCAAAAAGTTATCTACTGCAAGACCAATTCAAAAGCATAAAAAAATAGAGCAACTGACTCTCTCGCAGTGCTGTGATGTCTAGACTGAAAAAAAATATTCTTGAGGATTAGTCAATATTACCCATGCAAATCAGTATAATTTTACTTACATATACTAGGTAGTAAAGTCAACTACATATAAACTTCCAGAATCTACTCAATAAATTGAGGCAAGGATTTCATCTCAATTAGATTGAGTAGATTTTATTCTATGTTTTTAAGTAAAGAGTACCTAAATTTATCAGAAATAAATCATGACACACTAAAAGAAATTAGATAAATTCTACTTAATATTTCTCAATATGAATTACTTATAAAATGGAGTAATATTTGTTTGTATCACCAACATCAGTTCATCTGCTTTTCATGAATGATATATATTGAATAATTAAACACTAAATATGATTTATTCAGAGATGCTTGAGTAGACCTAAAAAAGGCCAGAAACAGGAGATCACATCAATTGCTTTTATTGATCAAATAACATCCGTCTACAAAAGCCCTTTTTGACAATGAACACAATATTAATTTGATGTCACCATTATTGTGATCAGTGTTCACTTTAGTTGAGCTCTAGACTCTAGTATATGCAACCTAGTAGCTACCTAGTATATGCAAGTAAAATGTAATGGGTGTAATGCCCATTTGCATGGGTAATATTTACTAATCCTCAAGAATCATTTTTTTCAATGTACGTCTGGTGGGTGTTAATTTCAAACTCTGTATGCAAGTTCACTCAACATTCTTAATTGGTTCAACGGAACCCCTGCATTTACGCCACTGAGCACTAGGGGTCCATGCACCCCCGGTTGAGAAACACTACTGTAAACTATGCAGCGCTGCATTTCAATGAGTTGGGAATGTCACTAGATCTGCGACCTCCAGCGGAGCGTCAGTGACTGGCCTGGCGAGTCAACTGCGAACTTCACGCGAGATGTAATCTTCCAGTGGATTCAGTATCAGACATACTGAGAAGCTTCTACCGACGGTCATCACGGAACTGGGGAAAACACTACTCTCCTCTTGAAGAGTGTGTTGCGGAGCCCACATCCTACCACGTGGGGAGTTACATGTGGAAGTAAGAGGCATGGTCGTCCCATTACAGGATGTAGATGCCCCGGAACTTCGAGGGGCGCTTGGCGAACTGGATCGCATAACCGAGTCGGATCGTCCGTCTAACCACCACTACGGGCTGGTATGCGCCTGCCACGCATCCAAGAACCGTACCAACGGTGTCAGAGGGACGATCACCTCGCACCGGGAAGGGTCCCTGGGAGTTGATGGCTCTATTGACTTACCTGTCTTGCAGCGCTGGCCGACGCAACGTCGCATGGAGGCCCAGTGGTTTCTCCCGGGTTCGTCCCGTCAAGGCCGCTGGGAATCCTTCTTCGTGGACTGCTGACAGGGGGCCGCTCACCACCTATGGGTGGTCATGCCGCGGCGGGGCAATATCTGCTGTATCGCCTCCGTCTGCACCGCGCAGAACTGTTGTGCCACGCTCTCCACGGTGTCACCAAACAGCCCTGCTTGCGAAATGGGCGCGTCCATAAGGCGGGTCTTCTGGACTTCGCTCATCTGCGCAAGGTTTAACCACAGATGCCTCTCTTGGGCCACCATAGTGGACATCGACCAACCCTTCGGGGAGGGCAGTGTGACGCACTGCAACCCGATGCTCACGGCTGCCCGGGCTAGCATGGCCGACATTTCTGGGTCGGTCCCATCACAAGCTCTACCGCTTGTGGGCGGGAGCTCGGAGAGATCGTCTCCGTAAGATGCCAGTAGGCAGCTGTCCGATGCCGCGACAGAGATCTCGTCCTCATCCCGCCTATGAGTCTTCCCGCTATGGAATGGTCTACCGCCGCCCATCGGGGACGCACTAGGTGAGCGAGCTGGGGTATGAACGACGTTGGGCCCAATGTTTCCCCCGGGTTCGTCCCGTCAAGGCCGCTGGGAATCCTTCCTCATGGACTGCTGACGGGGGGGGTCGCTCTCCTCCGTGTGGGTCTGCGCCGCGGATGGGCCGTCCGCTGGGAGGGCCCAGGAGCCGGAGGAACCACTGCAGAGGGGCGAGGCTGTTGGGAAGCAGGCGGCGCTCGGGGACGTGACGACCTTTGGGTGGTCATGCCGCGGCGGGGCGATATCTGCTGTATCGCCTCCGTTTGCTTCTGCACCGCGCAGAACTGTTGTGCCACGCTCTCCACGGTGTCACCAAACAGCCCTGCTTGCGAAATGGGTGCGTCCAGAAGGCGGGTCTTCTGGACTTCGCTCATCTGCGCAAGGTTTAACCACAGATGCCTCTCTTGGGTCACAATAGTGGACATCGAACGACCCAACGCCCCTGCCGTGGCCGAGGTCAGTGGCAGTGCACAGTTCACTCGTGCGAGTGGGGTCGGGCTTCCCCTCATCCAGGTCCTTCAGGACTTTAGCCTGAAAGACCTGGAGGATCGCCATGGCATGGAGGGCGGAAGCAGCCTGTCCAGCAGCATTATAAGCCTTCGACACCAAGGTCGAAGAGAGCCTACACGCTCTGGACGGGAGTCTAGGTCGACCTCTCCAGGCGGCAGCCGTCTGCTGGCATAGGTGCACTGCTACAGCATGCTCCACCTGGGGAATGTCAACATAGCCTCGGGTCGCTCCGCCATCCAGGGAAGTCACAGCTGCCGAGCTCACGAGTGTGGAAGGCGTCGAGAAGGGTGCATTCCACGACCTCGTGAGCTCCTCATCCACCTCCGGGAAGAACGGCACCCGTACCCAAGAACCATTCGTCCAGCCGCGAGCACTTCGGGGAGGGCAGTGTGACGCACTGCAACCCGATGCTCACGGCTGCCCGGGCTAGCATGGCCGACATTTCCGGGTCTGTCCCATCACGAGCTCTACCGCTTGTGGGCGGGAGCTCGGAGAGATCGTCCCCGTCAGATGCCAGTAGGCAGCTGTCCGATGCCGCGAAAGAGATCTCGTCCTCATCCCGCCTATGAGTCTTCTCGCTATGGAATGGTCTCCCGCCTCCCATCGGGGACGCACCAGTTGAGCGAGCTGGGGTATGAGCGACGTTGGGCCCAATGTTTCCCCTGGGTTCGTCCCGTCAAGGCCGCTGGGAATCCTTCCTCGTGGACTGCTTACGGGGGGTCGCTCTCCTCCGTGTGGGTCTGCGCCGCGGGTGGGCCATCCGCTGTGAGGGCCCAGGAGCCGGAGGAACCACTGCAGAGGGGCGAGGCTGTTGGGAAGCAGGCGGCGCTCTGGGACGTGACGACCTATGGGTGGTCATGCGGCGGCGGGGCAATATCTGCTGTATCGCCTCCGTCTGCTTCTGCACCGCACAGAACTGTTGTGCCACGCTCTCCACGGTGTCACCAAACAGCCCTGCTTGCGAAATGGGCACGTCGAGAAGGCGGGTCTTCTGGACTTCGCTCATCTGCACAACGTTTAACCACAGATGCCTCTCTTTGGCCACCATAGTGGACATCGACCGACCCAGCGCCCCTGCCGTGGCCTTCGTCGCTTGGAGCGCGAGGTCAGTGGCAGTGCACAGTTCACTCGTGCGAGTGGGGTCGGGCTTCCCCTCATCCAGGTCCTTCAGGACTTTAGCCTGAAAGACCTGGAGGATCGCCATGGCATGGAGGGCGGAAGCAGCCTGTCCAGCAGCATTATAAGCCTTCGACACCAAGGTCGAAGAGAGCCTACACGCTCTGGACGGGAGTTTAGGTCGACCTCTCCAGGCGGCAGCCGTCTGCTGGCATAGGTGCACTGCTACAGCACGCTCCACCTGGGGAATGTCAACATAGCCTCGGGTCGCTCCGCCATCCAGGGAAGTCACAGCTGCCGAGCTCACGAGTGTGGAACGCGTCGAGAAGGGTGCATTCCACAACCTCGCGAGCTCCTCATCCAACTCCGGGAAGAACGGCACCGGGGTGGTTCGCGATTTTTCACCGCGACCCGTACCCAAGAACCATTCGTCCAGCCGCGAGCGCTTCGGGGAGGGCAGTGTGACGCACTGCAACCCGATGCTCACGGCTGCCCGGGCTAGCATGGCCGACATTTCCGGGTCGGTCCCATCACGAGCTCTACCGCTTGTGGGCGGGAGCTCGGAGAGATCGTCCCCGTCAGATGCCAGTAGGCAGCTGTCCGATGCCGTGACAGAGATCTCGTCCTCATCCCGCCTATGAGTCTTCCCGCTATGGAATGGTCTACCGCCGCCCATCGGGGACGCACCAGGTGAGCGAGCTGGGGTATGGGCGGTTCGCCGAGCCGGAGCTGGCGAAGCGACATCCATAGCAGTCCCCATATCACCCCCGCTGCTCGTCGAGGCGGTCGCCTTTGCCGTAGCGATATATAATTAAATAATTATTACAAATTAAAACCTTCTAAATAAAAAAAACTTCTAAATTATTAAATAGCAGTATTATCAAAAATGTGTGCGGGTGTATCCTTAATATAGTATGTATGTATGTGTGTCATATAATACGTGAGACATCTCATGGGTTTCCCAAGATTCATCCAGCTATCAACGATTCCTTCCAGAGAGTGAAAGGCACAATTTCTGATGACAATGAAAAAAAGAAATGTGTTAGAAGAGCTCTGACAACTTCAACTCTTAACTCACCTTTATTTATATAGCACTTTTTACAATATTCATTGTAACAAAAAGATATAAAAAACTATATTGAAGAAAACACACATTTATACACTCACCTTCGGTGTGGTTTCTCGACACGACAACCAGGATATCTGTTGTTTTGGACATTTCTCAACGATTTTTACACCTGCTTGAGAATACACGCTCTTCTTCAGGAAGGAATGTTTGATAAGCGATGGTCCACCTTCAAACAACAGAACACAACAGATCATAATACAACTTTTAAATGTGTTTTATAAGAAGGCAGTGCTAATAGCTAAAAATTTTACAAAGTATGCTACCTTTATAGATCGTTTCATCGGATGCTGTTGTATATTGTATATATATATACAAACACTATTTTGATGACCTTCTCATATTAATGCTTCGTTTACAAATGTAAAATGTTACGAAATCTCACTTTAGCACATCTGCTTAATTTTGACAAGCTCACCTCTGACGCTAAACGGAAGAAGGTCTTTGGACAGCTGGGAACCCTTGATGTTCCCGCAATCCTTTTTCTTTGAGATGCTGGGAAGAATATTTTTGCCGTCAGGTTTTATGTCAGATGGTGGCTGAGGGCGCAGTGGACCGACGCCTGCAAAACGTAAGATTTGTTACATATTAAAACAGTGTAAATGTAACTTTAGTTTTTACCTTAAGACTCAAAGCTTTATATAAAAATGCTACAAATTTTTTTCTCACTTTAGCATAATATATGGTTTGACAAGCTCACCTCTGATGTTTAACGGAGGCAGGTCTTTGGACTTCTGGGAATCAATAATCTTCCTACAGCCCTTTGTGATGGGGAGCAGATCTTTACACCTCGTAGCTGTTGAGACTGCCTGCTGTACATCAGCACCTGCATCCGATTCATTACACATATTAAAACAGTGTAGATGTGCCTTTAGTTTTAAACTTCACACTTAAGGATTTATATAAAAATGTCACAATTTTGATTCTCACTTAAACATAATATTGGTTTGACAAGCTCACCTCTGATGTTTATGGGAGGAAGGTTGTATGACTTCTGGCAAGCACTAATGTTCCTACAGCCCTTTGTGATGGGGAGCAGATCTTTACACCTCTTAGCTGGTGAGACTGCCTGATGTACATCAGCACCTGCACCTGCATGTGATTCATTACAAATATTAACACAGTGTAGATGTACCTTTAGTATATAACTTTACAATCAAGGCTTTATATAAAAATGTTACAATTGTATTATTACTTTAGCATAATATTGGTTTCACAAGCTCACCTCTGGTGTTTATGGTAGGGAGGTCGTACGACTTCTGGGAATCAATAATCTTCCTACAGGCTTTTGTGATGGGGAGCAGATCTTTACACCTCTTACCTGGTGAGACTGCCTGATGTACATCAGCACCTGCACCTGCATGTGATTCATAACACATTTTAAAACATTAGATGTGCCTTTAGTTTTTAAATTCACACTCAAGGATTTATATAAAAATGTCACAATTGTATTATTACTTTAGCATAATATTGGTTTGACAAGCTCACCTCTGGTGTTTATGGAAGGGAGGTCGTACGACTGCTGGGAATCAATAATCTTCCTACAGGCTTTTGTGATGGGGAGCAGATCTTTACACCTCTTACCTGGTGAGACTGCCTGATGTACATCAGCACCTGCACCTGCATGTGATTCATAACACATTTTAAAACATTAGATGTGCCTTTAGTTTTTAAATTCACACTCAAGGATTTATATAAAAATGTCACAATTGTATTATTACTTTAGCATAATATTGGTTTGACAAGCTCACCTCTGGTGTTTATGGAAGGGAGGTCGTACGACTGCTGGGAATCAATAATCTTCCTACAGGCTTTTGTGATGGGGAGCAGATCTTTACACCTCTTACCTGGTGAGACTGCCTGCTGTACATCAGCACCTGCACCTGCATGTGATTCATAACACATTTTAAAACAGTGAAGATGTGCCTTTAGTTTTTAAATTCACACTCAAGGATTTATATAAAAATGTCACAATTTTGATTCTCACTTAAACATAATATTGGTTTGACAAGCTCACCTCTGGTGTTTATGGAAGGGAGGTCGTACGACTGCTGGGAATCAATAATCTTCCTACAGGCTTTTGTGATGGGGAGCAGATCTTTACACCTCTTACCTGGTGAGACTGCCTGATGTACATCAGCACCTGCACCTGCATGTGATTCATAACACATTTTAAAACATTAGATGTGCCTTTAGTTTTTAAATTCACACTCAAGGATTTATATAAAAATGTCACAATTGTATTATTACTTTAGCATAATATTGGTTTGACAAGCTCACCTCTGGTGTTTATGGAAGGGAGGTCGTACGACTGCTGGGAATCAATAATCTTCCTACAGGCTTTTGTGATGGGGAGCAGATC
This sequence comes from Triplophysa dalaica, assembly GCF_015846415.1. Lineage (NCBI taxonomy): Eukaryota > Metazoa > Chordata > Actinopteri > Cypriniformes > Nemacheilidae > Triplophysa > Triplophysa dalaica. The sequence continues at coordinate 20,413,662 of NC_079563.1, read as the reverse complement.
TTTACACCTCTTACCTGGTGAGACTGCCTGATGTACATCAGCACCTGCATAACATCCGATTTATTACACATATTAAAAAAATAAATACAAATTATTATATTTCCTCCATTTTATCTGTATAACTAAAACATGCTTTGGAAATAAACAAACCACAGAACAAAATCAGCTTAGTATTAGATTAACAAATTCATGGTGGTTCAAGGCACACGCACGCATTTCTACACAAGTCTTTCAATTTTTCCTTTTAGTAAGCCAGCTTAATGTTACTTTTACAAGCATACCTCTGACGTTAAAGGTAGGAAGGGGTCTGGACTGTTGGGAACTAATGTTCCCACAATCCTTGTCGTAGCTCCTGTAAGCTGGTGGTTGTGGGTGCTGTCCACCAAGTCCTGCAAGACATCACATTTATGACATTGAATAAAGACCTTATGAATTTTGTGTCACAATCATGCTTTTTTACATTAAAATGGGGATTTTTATTCTCACCCGTTATGATGAAGGGAGGTAGGTCGTACGACTGCTGGGAATCAATAATCTTCCTACAGGCTTTTGTGATGGGGAGCAGATCTTTACACCTCTTACCTGGTGAGACTGCCTGCTGTACATCAGCACCTGCATGTGATTCATAACACATTTTAAAACAGTGAAGATGTGCCTTTAGTTTTTAAATTCACACTCAAGGATTTATATAAAAATGTCACAATTTTGATTCTCACTTAAACATAATATTGGTTTGACAAGCTCACCTCTGGTGTTTATGGAAGGGAGGTCGTACGACTGCTGGGAATCAATAATCTTCCTACAGCCCTTTGTGATGGGGAGCAGATCTTTACACCTCTTACCTGGTGAGACTGCCTGATGTACATCAGCACCTGCATGTGATTCATAACACATTTTAAAACATTAGATGTGCCTTTAGTTTTTAAATTCACACTCAAGGATTTATATAAAAATGTCACAATTGTATTATTACTTTAGCATAATATTGGTTTGACAAGCTCACCTCCGATGTTTATGGGAGGTAGGTCATATGACTTCTGGGAAGCACTAATGTTCCTACACCCCTTTGTGATGGGGAGCAGAACTTTACACCTCTTACCTGGTGAGACTGCCTGATGTACATCAGCACCTGCATAACATCCGATTTATTACACATATTTAAAAAATAAATACAAATTATTATATTTCCTCCATTTTATCTGTATAACTAAAACATGCTTTGGAAATAAACAAACCACAGAACAAAATCAGCTTATTATTAGATTAACAAATTCATGGTGGTTCAAGGCACACGCACGCATTTCTACACAAGTCTTTCAATTTTTCCTTTTAGTAAGCCAGCTTAATGTTACTTTTACAAGCATACCTCTGACGTTAAAGGTAGGAAGGGGTCTGGACTGTTGGGAACTAATGTTCCCACAATCCTTGTCGTAGCTCCTGTAAGCTGGTGGTTGTGGGTGCTGTCCACCAAGTCCTGCAAGACATCACATTTATGACATTGAATAAAGACCTTATGAATTTTGTGTCACAATCATGCTTTTTTACATTAAAATGGGGATTTTTATTCTCACCCGTTATGATGAAGGGAGGGAGGTGTGTGGACTGCTGGAAAGGTACAAATTTGTTTCGAGACATTTTCTCTGCAGAACGAAGAAAACATTTCATTACTGACAGATGCACAATGACTTCACTTCAGTTTTCTGACACATTATAAAACTAACATTTCACCTTCCTGTTATGTTTTGGGTCAAACTGGCTCCAAAGTAATAGCCTTGTCATCTAAAAGTAAACTGGTTGTATTTTTAAACATTGAGTCTTGAAAATAGTCAGCAGGACTAATCATATTATATTATTACATTAATCATATATTATAGGATAATAACAAGATATATGAAATCAACAGTCATTATTTATATATACATACAATATATTCATATCAAAATGTTATGTTTTGTCTTTATATTGTATAGTCAAATATAAGAATAGTATCCTTTATCATATATTAACACATTAATGGGGTAAATATAACCTAACACATTAAATCATGCTAAAAGAGGGGGTAAAGTTTAAATACAGTGGTGTAGAAACACTTTATTATTAAGTTAGTTAGTATTATTAACGTTAGACGAAAATGAATGCCTTTTTCCTTCACTTTTATACGTTTACCTACATATTACAAAACGATTTTACATTTCTTCAAGAAAATGAATGTTGTTTTCAGTTACTCACCACTGATGCTTTACGATCTATTATGTCGGAAATCGGTTTCAGAATCTCGTCTAAAGCAGATACGATTTTTCTCTATCAATTCGAGTAGCACTTGTTCACTAAGCCAAGCAGATCAGAAACAGCAAGATATATAAACTCCTTCAAAACACCGAGAACGATCGCGAATGAACCAAACATCTGATAAGAACTTTGAGGGAGATAATAGCCTGGGGACGCGCTGTCACGTCATGAAGGACTCTTCAGAGTCTGACGAACTGCTCGTGCTCATTTTAAAGTGACAGAGCTATTTTTTTGGTCAAAATAAGAATTGACCGGAAGAGTGTTTTTTTTTTCTTGAAGCAGCATATCAGAGGTCCTCTTATTATAGAGGAATTTGTGTTTAATCAGTGTAATTGTGGGAAATGGCGGCACATGTCCGTAATGGGCATGACTGAACTGTACACACCAGTACTTCATGTATCTCCTCTACCGGACTGCTCACTTGCACACCAGGTATATTATACTGAATGCTCATTTGCACTAATGGACTACTTTCATAACTGCACTAACTCATCTACTGCACAATAACCTTAATAACCGCATTAACTCATCTATTGCACTACAACTTTAATAGCTATGTCTATAATTAATGCACACTTAAGTCACTTGCACTATTGTATAGTCTAATTGTTATATGTTCATATCCACCTGTTCATTAATGTTCACAGTATATAGCCTTCTGTATATATTGTTCATAGTACATACCGACTGTCATATTTTCATAGAACATTCCTTCTGTTAAGTTTTTTTTTCATAGTACAGGCCCACTGTATAGTATTTTCATAATATTGTATTCTGTATTTATTAACACTGTATATCCTACACTTGCTAATTGCACTTCTGGTTAGACATAAACTACATTTCGTTACACTGTACTTGTATATGTGTAATGACAATAAAGTTGAATCCAATCTAATCTAAAGCCCCGAATGTTTTATTACCATGCCGTGTACGAATAATTTAGGGGCCGTTTAAATTTTGCTTCTTTTTCGTCTACACATGGGCAGATGTAAGTGGCTCCTTCTTAGTAAAACAATTAAGAGGGTAAAAACAACGCCCCCGCTAGATGATTGTTCCGCTTAACTGCCCTAAACCGTTTCCCATTCATTTTCAATGGTAGTGCTAAAATACAACGGATGCAATATCAATTTCGGCCACTGTCGCTCTGTGGCGCACTTCCACGCTTTGCACCTCCAGGAGATTTCAAGCCGCCATTTTGTTTCCGCGTCTGAAAGACAGGGCACGCTCAGGACTTTGCACGTTTTATTCAGCGCTTTCTCGTCTCATCGACCAAATGTACGTTTTTGACAACCTCCACTTGTGTTTAGCAATACACGCGTGTCGTTTTTTTTGTCAATTTAGGTTAAAGCGTCGTCATATCCTTCATACTATTATTTCTTTATTATGTTTTTAAGAACAGCAGATGTTTTGGCTACACCTATATCCATCCAATAAATGAAGGTGGTCCGTGTGAATGTGTTTCAACATTGATAAGTGTTATGATCACACATCTCCAAGGCTGTTTGCAAAATGGTCCCATAGGCTACAATTGACCTTTGACTTTTACTGCACTTTTTACTAAACTCCGGTAAGCACCCAATTAAATATTGATGGTTAGCTTGTAAGCATTTGGTTTTGTCAAAACCACAAAAAAAGTTTTAAAGACATCCACATGTACACACAAAAATCTCTCTGCTGACTATATTTAAAACTAAATCAAATTTTCTTATAATCAATGTGTTGTATGTCCCATATTTTAGGTTGCCAAGTGGGTGCGGGAGGAGTTGTGACCGAAAGGAACTGTTATATTGGGACCACGACTGCCTCATGTCTGATTTTGGGAAGTTATAATTCTTATATATTACCATGCATTTTTTTTAAGAAATGTGATGAGATTTTATAAAATAGTAATTATTTTTTCCCCCATTTTGTTTATCTGTATTGTGTATGTGTCTTTGTTTATCTGTTTCTTCTTACATTGTTAAAATGGGTTTGTTAAATTGTGCATACAATAATTTGTTTTTATATGTTTATGATGATTTACAGATGTCATGTTTTGCATTGATATAGTAAAGAATGTAGCGCTTTTACGTTAACCCAAAGATCTCTTCGCATAGAAATTGGTCCAATTCTGGTAAAAAAACAATAGCAAAACCAAAAAAATATATATATTTAAGATAAAAAGATACAAATTGTCTACAGTCCCTGACAAAAGTCAGGTCTCTTAACCTGACTTTTAATTAATCAATTGGTGTTAGAAATAGCTCATATGAAACGCTAAAACCCTCCCAAATAACTTTTAATGCACGGAAATAAATCAGTTTCACTGGAAAAAGATTGATCATTTAATCAAGACAGAAAGGACAAATTTTGGCAAGACAAAAGTTTTGTTGCCTTTACAGTAATTGAACAAATTTACTGCAAATACAAAAATATGTCAGCAAATTAAGTAGTGGCGCTCTGAGATCCAAATTTAATATCTTGTATGACTTCCATGAGCTTGAAGGACTGCATCCATGCGGTTTGGCAAGGATTCATACAATTTATTGATGAAGTCATCAGGAATAGCAAAGAAAGCAGTCTTGCATGCCTCCCAGAGTTCATCAATATTCTTTGGTTTCGTCTTCAATGCTTCCTCTTTCATCCTTTCATCATATGTTCAATGATGTTCATGTCTGGTGACTGGGCTGGCCAATCCTGGAGCATCTTGATCTGCTTCGCCTTGAGGAACTTTGATGTGGAGATGGAACTATGCGATGTAGCACCATCCTGCTGCAGAATTTGGCTCTTTTATGGTTGGGAATATAAGAGGTAGCTAAGATTTCTTGGTATTTTAGACTATTGATGTTGCCTTCCACCCTGCAGATCTGTCGCACACCCCCATACTGGACGTAACCCCAGACCATGATTTTTCCGCCCGCAAACTTCACTGTTTTCTGGGTGAATCTCAGATCCATGCGGGCTCCAGTAGGTCTCCTGCAATATTTGCGGCGACTGTGGTGTAATTCAACAGAAGATTCATCTGAAAAATCCATCTTTTGCCACTTTTCCAGCGTCCATCCTTTTAGCAGGCTGTGGGCCTTGGCAAATGCCACACGGTTTTTCAATTGTCTTTTGTTTAGTGCTGGCTTCTGGGCACTGATTCGACCATGGAGGCCATTTCGAGACAGAATCCGACAAACTGTTCTGGTTGACACAGGGACTTCAGATGACCAGGTCTCGTGGAGCTCTGCTGCAGTGGAAAATGGGCTGGCCTTGGATTTTCGAGCCAACAATCGGTCCTCTCAAGCAGTTGTCTTGCGGGGTCTGCCTGACCTGGGCTTGTCAAAAACGTCTACCGTCTCTTCAAATCTTTTTATCCTCTGTACTTGACGTTGAGACACATTGAAGGTGTCTGCCACATCAGCAGTGGATCTTGTCTTCAGCCTCTTGATAATCAAAACTTTAGTCTAATGGTGACTCTTAGGCATGTTTGCAGAGGTCTAGTTGCAGTTGATGTGAAGGTCTAGTGTACTGGGGTTCTATTTATACACACCTAATTCATCCATTATTAGTTACAGGTTCATATGACAAGGCGACAACACTTATATCTTTTCAAAAATTGACTCAATTGCCTTTACCAAGCTGTGAATATTACAATCCTTTTTGACAGTTTTGTTTTGCACTGAAACATTATTACAAGAGATGTTGAGATTAAAATGAGCCATTTCTTGTAAAAAAAATCTTGATTAGAAATATATTTCAGCAGCACTTCAGGTCAATATGTACACAAGCGACAAGACTTTTGTAAGGGACTGTAGTTTGTAAAAAAAAAATTTTTTATTGAATATGACATTTACCAGGTCGTGCAATGACAAAAGCTGTCTGATTGAACTAAACTGAATAGTTTTCTGTATCTTATAGTTACAATACTTTTCCGGTAAATTTCTTAAGTAGCATATGTGTGTGTGATTTAAAGTTCTAAAAATGTCAAGTGCGATTTTTTGATAACATGTTTTAGTGATTTGTTTGAGAGTTAAAGGACGTTATCATTTTAAAGCACTATACAACCCAGAAATCGCCCCACATAAATTTATGGTCAGTGGCCGCAACTGATTATGTGGCTCTTTTAGATAAAGGTGAGGAATGCAAGAAATTGACTCGGTTTACGCCGATTCTTTTGTTGTGAGAACAATTTAAAATCGAATTTCTTATTGTACTTAACTTGGATTATGACTATAAGAATAATTTTACAAATGCCTCATGATACTCAATAAAAATGTTGTTTGTGATCCAAAACTTCTGAATTGTATCAAAACATAATTGAATTTTCCTTTTTTGTACCATGTCTTGAGCACTCTTCATTTGTTTATCATGTTGGCCAAAAGGTTTTTACAGAAGGAAGCGACAAAGTTGCCTTTGGAGACAACAAAATCTCATTGGCAGTACAATATGAATTTAAATAATTGACTTTGTCAAAACTCTGTGTCACTAAACTTCCTCTAGCATCAAGATTTTTTTCTCAATTGATGTTAAACTCTTGTCATTGTATTTTGTTTTTTCTCAACATCTGCCTTGTCACTGGGTTTTTACACATTTTGTCACGACCCAGGTTGGGTTGGGGCATTTGTCTGCACGTGGGTGTATTGTCTTTGTCAGTGTCTGCGTCATTATCCCCGCCACCGTGTTTCCTTAGGTTTCCCCATCACGGGTGATTTTCTACTCCATGCTCACACACCTGTTTATCCCTCATTAAGCTTATTACCCATTGCACCTGCTAGCCATCTCCTCTTGTTATGTTTTCCTATTTAATGCCTCAGTGTCTCTTGTCCGTTGTCTGATTGTTGCATTCTGCCAGTTCAGACTGACCTAGGTGTTGCTGCGGCTCATCTAATAGAAGTCTTTTGCAAATCTTTCTAGCCTTTACGTTCCTGTCACAGTTTCCTAGAGTTCTCTCCACCCTTCCGCATCTCGCTGACCGAGGACGGCTGTCTGGTGGCATCTTCCTGTTGTGTTTTACCTCTTCTGGCATTGTCCTCCAGCTCCCGTCAGTGAAAAGGCAGCTGGAGTCAGTGAAGTTTAGAGACGCAGGACTTTAGTGTAATGTACAGCAGGATGAATGGTGTAATGCATCAGATGTCTTCTAGTACAAGAGGATAAAAATGGACTTGATAAAATGTTATGTTCTGTAAGTTTGCCAATGTTTTTCTGCACCTTCTGTCTATTATTTTATATTCCGTCCCAAATATTGAGAAAAATTGAATAAGCATTCAAAGGAATGTAAATTTGCACTTTATTGCTTTTAATTAGAAAAATGATGTTCATTAACCAAGGTGCTCGCAGGTATAGATATGCAATAAAAGCTCCATTATAAAATATAATTATTTACTGTCATTTTAGTTCGTAGTTAAAATTCAAAGTGTGATCAAGTGGATGAACAGTGATGTTGGGGCAGAGAATGACAGGCAGGTTTTGATTTTCTTTTTTACCAGTTATTTTATAACCAGCTGGTGTGTGTTTAACAAGCCCTATCAAATAAGGTTGTCTTTATTTTCATTCAGAGGGACAGTTCACCCGAGAGTATGTTATTTACTCACCCTCAGATTGTGTTTTGCTGAATAGATTTGAAAGAACCAGAGATCTCATCCCCCATCAACCCCTATATTTATTTTCCCTACTATGGCAGCAAATGGGGATGAGATCTGTTTGGTTACTTACATTCAGCAATACACAATAAAGCACTATATAAATGCCTACTTCACTCAAATTTACAGTCACATAATAGCATAAATCTGTTTAGTAATGTTACACTTTGTACGATGCTATATATGGAATTGTTTTTCCCGTGTCCCTGAGAGTACGATCACATATGTGGGATTTCAGAATGTACAGTGATAACATGCTGCCTGAATCAAGCCGGGTTTGGCCAATAGCATCTGTCTGCAGACGAAGTGCACTGTCAGACACATGCACTCTCAGCCGCGCACATGCAGGTCAAAAATGCTGTGTAAACGACTTAAAAAGAACTTCCTGTGACAACCGTATCAAAATAATAACGTATTTCACGAGGTTAACTGTAAGATTCTATTAATAAAATGCGAAGGTTGGTGCTTTTTAAGGATGGTTGGGGTCAAGGCCAGGTATTTATTATAATTATAGCTGAAATACATTAATGAACATCTACATTAATAATGTCAGATTATTTTGGGAAATATTGGGAAAATACATTACTAAATAAAACCTTTTCTTGTACACGTAATCTTCCGGGCTAAAATTATAAACAAACATAAATGACTAATTCTACAATAAAAAGGTGCTTGTTAATCAATGGTTTAATGATAAAGTTTTATTATATAGACATACTATATATATATATATATATATAAATATATAAGAGCAGGACAGTCACGTCTGTTTTTGCGAAATTGAGTATAGTTTTCAATGCATATGTGGCATTACATATCATGGCATTGTCAAAAAATGTAACATAAAATCATAACATAAAACAAAAAATGGACAACCCTGTTCTATTTTGTACTCGACAAAAGACTCTTAGATGCATTTTGTCCACCACATTCTCAAAAAATGTATGCATGTCCTGCATAAAAGTAAAAACAAACATCAGAGGCTCTACACTATCATGCTCTATGAAATCTGTACTGAAGAACTGTTCCAAGGCCTCTGCAGCTTCATCATCCTCCATGCACATTATAAGTGGAAGCTGAACTGAGCAAAGAAGATCCCCAGAGTTCTCCAAGCCCCACTGACTGGCAGTTTGTAAGATCCGTCATGACACGCTCTAAAGAAACAACAATGCAGAAGATGATAAATAAAAACATGCTGAGCAATAATGGCCACAACCTCTAACAAAACCTACTTTTCGTGGAGACTGAACCACCTGCTTCTCCGATGCAAACTCACAGATGAAAAGATTGGTTTCATCTACCCGGTACTTTTCCTGAGGAGTTACCTGAGAAGTTACCTGTCCGTCAAAAGGCTCTTCCTGTTAGTGGAGAAAATACAGCACAAGTTTACCAAGTTAGTCATGACAACATGCCATTTTAACCTTATGATTAGTATATGCTTTTACCTGAGAGATTTCTTCCAACTTCCTTTTTTGCAATCTAAATACAGGCTGCTGATCACCTCTTAGGAAGGCTTTAGACTCCTCTGTATAGTGGGCAAACAATTTTCCATGCCTGGAAAATAGTGATTGAATATTGAATGTTAGATAATTCCTTTCTCATAAAAGCTTTAAATATTCAAAATACAAAAAATTCCATACCTGTCCAGTCCACAGTTCTCCATTAACATGACGCACCACCATTTCCTCAGCTCTACCATGTCCTGCTGCTCAAAACATAAAAGTCAATGCTCTTTGTCTCAAAAAAGTCTCAAAGTTATTGAAAACTGTACTAATACTTACAATTGTGTAGTCAAATGGGGCATCCAGCACAATGTACAATGTAGACTATAAATGAAAGAGACTATTAACTACAAACATAATGTACATCTTAACATAAACACACCACAGTCGTTGCCATATGATTGTACTGTGGACCCTTAAATATAATGAAAGGAGGGAATAAGCAAAATTTCATAGAAAGATAGATACATATAACTTGGATGGATGGATGGGAAAGATAAATGGACGATATGATACGATTTAGATAGATAGATAGATTTGAATAGACAGACGGCAGTGTTTCCCCTAGGTTTACAGCTTTGGGGGGGGTTGGTTGGGGAAAATTGACGAGAAATCATTTCCTATTCATTCTTTATGTGCTATATATCTATCTATCTATCTAGTCACATACATTGATTGTCTGGGAGGGTAATGCTTTGTAAAATTTAAAAAATGTTATATATAAATATAAATAAATGTATTTAAATCTTTTTAAAATTGACTTTGGCAAATAACCTTTGTTAAATGTATAGAAGTATTTGTTAATATGGGCCAGAGCTTAAAAAAATAAAGAACTAAAAAAAGATTTATAAATACTAACAAATATATTGCTCATTCATTGTTCGTTAATGTTAGTTAATACCTTTATATGATAAACTAATTTTAAATGGGCTTTTTTGTGAGACGCTTTAATTTCTATGATGCATTTATTGGAGAATAATCCTGTCAGACGCGGACGCTGTTCTGAACGTCATCACGTGACATTCCCATACAACACGGAGCCATCTGCATAGCGTATTAAATATCTCTTGTCTTATTTAATCAGCAGATTTACAATGTCCTGACTTAAAAAAATTTAAACACATATATGTAAATATTAAGCGGCATGTAATTCATTAATATACATTTTAACCGCCATCCGGTGATGAATGGACTTTTGATGCTTGTCAGGGGCAGGATGAGCAACACTTAGACTTGGAGCAGGAGAGCTACTCCGGCTGCTACTCGCAGTGGAGTGAGTTTTGCCATCTTCAGTTCCCTGTGAGCGCTTAAAAAACGCAAATATTTTCATTTGGTTTTCATCTGATTGAAGCGACATATTTCCCGCCGCGCGCTCTCTGTCCGCTAATGTTTGTTTGTGTGTGAGTGAGCGCGTGTGCGTACTCATTGGGATAATTGTAAACGCGCAAACACAGACAGAAAAGACATGCCATCGTGGAAATAAGATAAATAACATATTACTTAAGGGTTATTTAGTTTGTTTAATAAAATAACAAATTGTAATCTGGCGCTTATAAAGAAAATCAAATCAAATTTACTTGACGTCCAAGGGTGGCGGGGCGAGCCATTAGGAGGGCGGGGCGCCCCCCTTAAATAATGGTAGGGGAAACACTGGAATAAACAGGCGGATATATGGATGGATAGATAGCCAACCTACAAATCAAGGCCTGTTTTTTCAGTCCATTTACGGGTGTTATCCTATGTGCAATGCCCCTGTCAAAAATACAAAAAACAAATACGTAAATAATAATTGCTGTTCAGAAATATAAGGCTGTACAAGCTTATGTACTGTATGCACAAGATTATTGAAAAAAAAATCTGAATATTTCCTCTCTCCATATCTATCTCTAAATGTATTTATCATATCATTATTTACATACAAACATATAAAAACATACATATCCCCAAGTTTTGGCGTAAGAACAACCTTTCCGCATACATCAATATCTACAACATGTGTCTCAAATGGGGGTCTGTTTACAGATACTCTGGACACTTATAATCTCTGAGAACAGAGTTTTTTTTGTTTGAAATAAAACATAATTTATTATATAAAGAAACGTGAAGCATTTAAGAAATAATAAAAGGGAAGTTGTTAATTTTGTAAAAATAAATCGTGAATAAATCGCATCGTGAGCTGAGTTAATCGTTACATCCCTACATTTTATAGACTTCAACGTCATTTTAAATAATGTTGAGTAACACATTGTCTAAAAAAATTATATATTATATTATACATTGCAGGTCACCAACAGACTTTCCTGTAAGTTTTCAGAACAATGCTACAAAATTAATTTAGATAACGTTAGTTCTTCACTAAATTACTGTATGAATAACAGGTATCGTTCCCCAAGTATCATGCGATATATCTGGTATCACTGATTATAAGTTCGTTTTCGAAAACATTATCTTATATATTAAAACAATACTTTTACATCTATATAATACTGTATGAATGAAATCAATATACTTACAACATTCGTCTGATAATGTTAAAGAACGTTTTCGATTACATTTGTCAATTAATTCATAATAACACTTTTACTTCGACTTAATCTTGTTAAAATTGAATATAGTTAAAACAATACTTTACTTCGACTTAATATTGTATGAGAATAAATAAATTGAATATTGAATAAATATACTTACAATTGGCCTGTAGGTGCATTTATTTCCTACACGTGTCTGACAGTGCATGTGTTGGAGTGCGCATGCGCGGCTGACAGTGCATCTGGCTGCAGATAGACCCTTCTCGGTTTGGCGGCACACAGACGGAGGCGCGCAATTGGAGACTGACATAATAAAAATTGCTGCTCAAATTGTGATTTTAGGCAAATTGTCTGCTTATTAATGTACCAAGTTTAAGCAAACTTTATAGTTTTGTATATATCTGCAAATAAAAATAGTGTTAGTGAGAACGGAACTAAATTGGCCTTGGCCAATCAGCAGAGGAGCGCAACTTCAGATGACGCGCTTGATACGTCGTCATGGAAACCAAAACAACAGGTACGTCACAGCTTCAGTCAGATCGTCAGCTTTAGGATTATTTCTGCACAAGTTTGACGATGTCTTCGTACAAAGCACCTAAGAGAAGTCTCACACGAAGGTAACACACGTAGTTTCTACCAATCTCATATTAATCTTGAGAACGGTACCTATAGAGTAGTATTGCATACTTCATATCTTCGAAGAGTGTTTAGTTTGATCACATTTAGAAAAGACAGTTACAGCTGTAGGATTATTTTATACCTGCCTGGAGGCTCACAGTGGGCGGAACTAAAGCACGAGCACACAATACATGATCGTATTATTCATAACTGTAGATTCGCTATAAGTTTGTGTTGTTTACATTCTGCACGTACGCACGCCGATTGCCCACAAAACACAGACATGAGTCAGATTCACTTAAAACTGCATCTAACAACTAGTCTCACTGACAAACAATTGGTTAGGACTGATCACTCATACTTTTCACATTTCAATTTGCCCAATCTACATTTTTATGTAATTGACTTGGAGAAGTTAGGACCAGACTTGAAGAAAATAATCACATGACTAAGTTCTAATACTAGTCTAAACAGTTTATGCAACCGGTCCCAGTGACTAAGTCAGAATGCATGTGCTTACAGGCACAGGTTTGCCGTTGGTCCTATGGCATCTGGGAGGTGTAAACCACCACAACAGCCGAGTGGCTGCTTGACATATGCCAGCCTTCCTTCCCAGTTTCAAACGCCTGGCACTGACATGCAAATGTTTGCCTTGCGGGTGGATGAACCGCTGCACTATGATGCGTGCGTGGCTTTGAGTCCCTTCACACCATCTGCCATCCCATCATCTTTCTCTTGGGCTTCCTCTTCCAGTAACATGGACGAAGAACCCATGGAAGTTGATGAGGAATCTGCAATCCCATCATCTTTCTCTTGGGCTTCCTCTTCAAGTTACATGGACGAAGAGCCAATGGAAGTTGATGAGGATGACTTCATGGACTGGAGTCCCTCGATACTCCCAGCCATGGTGGCAACATCATCAGCCAGAGCGTTTTTAAGAAAACCGTGCTTTATCTTCCCAAGCCCGGGAAGCCACACATAAAGCCACAGATAGTCCCAGTGGCAGCAAATCTGCATTTCATCAGAGCACAAGAAAATTTACTTTTGAGCATTAGAAAAATAACTACGGAGCACAAGAAAAATGTCACTTGAGGATAAGAAAGATACCGCCAGAGCACCAGAAAATCCCCTGAGCATAAAAATAAAACAGTCTTTTGTGTACAAAAACTTTTTGAAGGCGTGATTTATATGGTATATTTACTGTATAATATATTCAATAATCAATGTATACTGAGTTTTCATCATCAGCATCAGAAAGGTCATGTAGGTTCAAACTGTGGTTCCACACTCATCCACTGGGGGGCATCATGGAGTCAATTCACAACAATCACATCAATTTATTCAATGAAGATTTTTGAACACAAAACAAGTGTTACGTATCTTCAATTAAAGTGTGTAGTAAAACTACAATGAAAACATGATTTAAATACCATTTCAAATAAGTTATTGAACAGAGTCGCTGTTTCTGATGCACGGTTTGTCCCTCTTTACTCGCCGTGATCAGCGATATCAACACAGATTTTACACAGTACTGAAACCGCCTCTGACTATCTGAACAACGACACGTGTGTGTGTTTACGGTTAAAGACGACGTTTGAATGAACTTTTTGTCTAAAATTAACCGTCACTGCTATGTAAATTGCCAATAATGTCTGCTAGGAAGAGAGTGTCTTAAAAACTATTAAGTTGCCTACCTAGACAGTATTTTAAAGCACCATTCAGACATTATACATGTGTACATGATCCCTAAAACCTCAGTTTGAGGTGTCGGCTCACTAGAGTTTAAGACACTTTCCGTGTTTACTAGATGTGTGTCAGTGTGTCGTTCTGTCATGTTGCTGTTGTGATGTAAATTTGAGTTTAATTTGAAGACAGTCCGTCTGGAATCTAGCTGGAGATTCAGGCAAACATCAAGCTGTCAAAGAACACTTCACAGGCTGAATGCTCTTTTGGTGGTTTAGAATGAATTTGTGTAGTTTTTGACATTTGGACTGTTCACAGATTGTTAATATTACAACTGTTGAATGACTGACATGCGGTGGTTTATTTAAACATGCTTGTCATGAACCACATATTATGTGTCTCTAGTTTATAACAAATGACTTCTCTAATGTATTGCAATGCATCCTGATCTGCTGGTCACTGTTGCTTCTGAATTGATCAATGGGCTTATAAACCCATGTGATGAGTGTTGAATTTACTAGCTCATTCCTTTAAAGGGATACTTCAAAAATGAAAATGCTGTCATCATTTACTCACCTACCAGTTGTTCCAAACCTGTATAAATGTCTTTGTTCTGATGAACACAGAGTAAGATATTTGAAAGAATGCTTATAACCAGACAGATTTTGCCCCCCAGTTTTGGAACAATTAAATCCCTTTAAGGTGTTTTTGTGAATTTTCTTCACCCTCTTAAAGTACAAATGATAACCTCAATATTTCCCTCAAATTATAACAAAAAACACAAATTGCCCATTTGTGTTTACATGCCTTGTGCTCTCACCACATAAAGAGAATGGTTTATTATTGACCTAATGTATTATTGCCATGAAATGAATGTCACATTATGAAAATGCCTAATGTAATACAAAATAGAATAACTGAATATAATTTAAATGCTCAAAAAGGGATGCATATGGTGAATAACCCAGAAAATGTTAATGTGTGACTCAACCATGTGTTCAAACAGTCCAGTATTTTGGTCTGAAACAACACAACATAGTTTAATTTACAACCCGACTCTTGGGTTTGTTCCTGTTTGGCCCAACTACGGTTGTGATTTTAACCTTTGACCTATCTTGATTTGATTTGGGGATTTAGTCATTGGTGTTGTATGGCTATGAGCTGTAGATTTATTCAGAATACAGAATATTAGAGTGATAGGGACCTTTTTGTGTCGTTAAATGGTTAAACTTTCCAGATGGTCACATCTCATGCATCACCACATCGCCGTCAGCAAAAGACAAGAGTTCAACACTTGGGTCTGTCGTTTGGTGTTGTTGAATTTTGTGTGGATAAATATCACTTTATTTTACAGTATAGTCAGTGTGGCAAACGTGTAAAGCTAACACAGTTAGGTGCCACCCTGGTTGTTTCTGTCTGGTCAGGTCCTGGGTCTGACCACAGTGGCGTTGCTAGGCCCTTTTTAAGTGTAGCCCCCCCCCAAAATATTGTGAGTAATAATGTAATCTGTACAAGAATTCGATATTGCTTTATAGTCCCCTTTAAAACACTTATTATGAAAACTGCGTTAGACCGTCTAATTGAGCGCATTCTTCAGTTCACACAGCAGCACATTGGAGTGAACGTCATAATCAGAGTAACGTTATAAGGTGCAGCATTAACATGACATCTGCATCTTTGCCATTCTGTGTTATAAATGCATCTTAGTATGATTTGGAAGAGATACAAGATCCTTTAACATCCACTGTAAAAATGTTTTGTCTACGTCCCCCCCTCGTTTACTAACGTTAGTTGTTTACGTAACCTCCAGCAAAATGAAAGCATCACTTCACACCAATGATGGCATACTTTAGAAAAGGAGCATAATGATATTGTAGTGCACAGAAATGTGTCATTCATGATGATGTTCTGTTTTATTTTGCTGTACCTAAGTTATAGAGATTTGACGGTAGTTTTGACAGCACCGGAAAGACGAAGGCAGATAGAGTTATATTACTGTAGTTATTCATTGTTCTGAGTTCCGAGTAAACAGAAGTTTACCTAGAAGGTCTTTGTCATTTTTCAGTCGCTGCAGTATTTTTTATTATTAATTTAAAACATATTGTGGATGTAATAGATGAACACGCAGTCATGCACAGGAGTGACAGCGCTCGTGCTAATCAGAATGAACGGCAGGGAAACATATCAAGTTATTCCTACTAAATAATGATTCAGTAGTTGATTGTGACATTTATTATATGGATTTGTTGCTTTTGTTATCACTTTTTGTATTATAAAGGATCAGATTGACCGATTAATGTGATATTCATTTGAATAACAATAACTTGTCTTTATGCTTTCTTGCATATTCTTTCTTAATCATTTATTTTATGTATACAGTATGTGGTGCTTAGAGTGTGTCTCTCTCTCTCGCTCTATATATATATATATATATATATATATATATTTATATTTATATTTCCTCATTGGAGGCTGAGCCCCCCTGATATTGAAAACATAGAATCGCCCCTGTCTGACCACCTGCTTGTTTTCTTCGTTTCGTCTGTGTTTAGGTTTTGTGGAGCACACGGTGTTGTTGTGACAGCCGCCATGTGTTCGGAGTCCGCGTGTGTGTGCCCCGCCCTCCTCGTTGTCCTCCCATCACCTCACAGCTAATCCTTCCACACCGGTTTCCTATCTTGCTGTCTTGTGGATTACTTGTGGATTGTGTCTCGCTTGCCAAGTACTGACTACCCGGAGTCTCGCACCCCTTTTTCCCACGGCTGCCTCTGTCTCCCCGTGGGCCGTTTCCCTCCGGCTCTTACTATCTGCCCAGTGCCCCTCTGCCATCCCTCTCACCTCTCCCCGGCTGAATGCTCGAGCCTGTTGAACCTTTTCCGCTTTGCCTGGTATTTCTGTCTTTGCCTGGTGTTTCTTTGATCTGTACTGAGCTGTTAATAAATACCTTTCATTTTGAACTCTGCATCTGACTCCTGAGTTTCTACCCTAACAGTCGTAAGCAAAACCACCAAAACATAGATCTAGAGTTCATAATAAGTGTTTTTTACTGTGTAAGATTAACTCATTTTATTAATAGTCTTCTATGTGTTTCTCGGCAGTGATGAGACTGACTGAACCGACTCTTTTCACAAACATGCCAGTGACATGTGAGGACAGAGATCTTTCAGGTAGAATCTAAAAATACTCTACACACTCCTGGATTATGACTATAAGAATAATTTTACAAATGCCTCATGATACTCAATAAAAATGTTTTCTGTGATCCAAAACTTCTGAATTGTATCCAAACATAATTGAATTTTCCATTTTTGTACCATGTCTTGAGCACTCTTCATTTGTTTATCATGTTGGCCGAAAGGTTTTTAAAGAATGAAGCGACAAAATTGCCTTTGGAGACAACAAAATCTCATTGGCGGTACAATATGCATTTAAATGATTGACTTTGTCAAAACTCTCTGTCACTAAACTTCCTCTAGCATCAAGATTTTTTTCTCAACTGATGTTAAACTCTTGTCATTGTATTTTGTTTTTTCTCAACATCTGCCTTGTCACTGGGTTTTTACACATTTTGTCACGACCCAGGTTGGGTTGGGGCATTTGTCTGCACGTGGGTGTATTGTCTTTGTCAGTGTCTGCGTCATTATCCCCGCCACCGTGTTTCCTTAGGTTTCCCCAACACGGGTGATTTTCCACTCCATGCTCACACACCTGTTTATTCCTCATTAAGCTTATTACCCATTGCACCTGCTAGCCATCTCCTCTTGTTATGTTTTCCTATTTAATGCCTCAGTGTCTCTTGTCCGTTGACTGATTGTTGCATTCTGCCAGTTCAGACTGATCTAGGTGTTGCTGCGGCTCATCTATAGAAGTCTTTTGTAAATCTGTCTAGCCTTTACGTTCCTGTCACAGTTTCCTAGAGTTTTCTCCACCCTTCCCCATCTCGCTGACCGAGGACGGCCGTCTGGTGGCATCTTCCTGTTGTGTTTTACCTCTTCTGGCATTGTCCTCCAGCTCCCGTTGGCGCCCCATAGGACTACTGCCCGGCTTCCACCCGATCACCCCACCCGAGTTAAAGGTGTCTCTCCCACCATAGCTGCTGGGATCTGGTGCTCTATATTCTGGCCGCCGTGGACGGGGGCATTCACCAGCTGGACAATTGCTGCATTATTGACTGTACACTGCAAATAAAACATTCTTACCCCCGCACTTGGGTCTATCTTGTGTTTTGTCATGACACATTTAAACAAATCCATTAATTTCTCCTCCATTATATCCATGTAGGTCTTTTTAATCCCCTCCAGCTTTATCATTCCATTTCGCCGTGAAAGAGCTGCATCCAGCGAAATGGAGTCAGTGAAATGCAAAGACGCAGGACTTTAGTGTAATGTACAGCAGGATGAATGGTGTAATGCATTAGATGTCTTCTAGTACAAGAGGATAAAAATGGACTTGATAAAATGTTATGTTCTGTAAGTTTGCCAATGTCTCTCTTCACCTTCTGTCTATTATTTTATATTCCGTCCCAAATATTGAGAAAAATCGAATAAGCATTCAAGGGAATATAAATTTGCACTTTATTGCTTTTAATTAGAAAAATGATGTTCATTAACCAAGGTGCTCGCAGGTATAGATATGCAATAAATGCTCCATTATAAAATATAATTATTTACTGTCCTTTTAGTTTCGTAGTTAAAATTCAAAGTGTGATCAAGTGGATGAACAGTGATGTTGGGGCAGAGAATGACAGGCAGGTTTTGATTTTATTTTTTACCAGTTATTTTATAACCAGCTGGTGTGTGTTTAACAAGCCCTATCAAATAAGGTTGTCTTTATTTTCATTCAGAGGGACAGTTCACCCGAGAGTATGTTAAGTATGTTATTTACTCACCCTCAGATTGTGTTTTGCTGAATAGATTTGAAAGAACTAACCAGAGATCTCATCCCCCATCAACCCCTATATTTATTTTCCCTACTATGGCAGCAAATGGGGATGAGATCTGTTTGGTTACTTACATTCTTCCTTCAGCAATACACAATAAAGCACTATATAAATGCCTACTTCATTGGAATTTACAGTCACATAATAGCATAAATCTGTTTAGTAATGTTACACTTTGTACGAAGCTATATATGGAATTGTTTTTCCCGTGTCCCTGAGAGTACGATCACATATGTGGGATTTCAGAATGTACAGTTATAACATGCTGCCTGAATCAAGCCGGGTTTGGCTAAACACGGACGGAGGCGCGCAATTGGAGACTGACATAATAAAAATTGCTGCTCGTGTGACCGATTGAAAAAGCAACAGGTGCATTTTAAAAACGCATAAGTCTGTTTACACGGAAATATATAATTATATTAGATATATAAATATATAATTGCTATTTTGAATATGAAGAAAAGTCTATAAAATATAAATATGTTGTTAATGGTTATTTGTTATATCAGTTAATGGGCACGATATGTTGGACGATCGATTGTTCCGGATCGATTGTTCTGGTCTGCGTGAACACTAGGGGGAGAGCTCGCGGGATTTCTCCAATCTCCATTCTATATAAAGCTTGCAGTGGAGAAACAGCGATTGCGAGTTTTGTCATTTAATCATCTTCCCCTTTTCAGGGGTACAACATTTTGGAGGCTCCGCTGGGATTTACTTTTCGGAAGACAGTCGTCACTTTCCTGGCCAACACTTCCTGATATAGTACATCCCCTATTTCAACCCAGATCAACAGTGGATAGAGTTCCTGCAGGAAAGGCAAGACAGAGGCAAAGAACCGTAAACCTGAGACCACAGAGATCATCAGGTAAAACAAAGTTCATTTAGTCTCAAGTAAGCCCCAACTCAGTGAAAAGGCCCACTCTACTGTAAAAATGGAGACAACAGTGCTACAGGAAATGCAAGTTGAAGTTATTGCCATGCTAAATCCACTACCCAAAGACAAGCTTCTTGGTGTTTGTGAGTTCCTGAAAATAGCAGACCAAGAGAATGTTTCATCTAAATCTCGTATGTCTTTGATCTCTCATATCCTTCAACACCTCGAAGGAGGCATGACGGAACTAGAAGATGGCGGCATGTCTGTACTGTTAAGCTTGAGAGATAAAATTACAGAAGTCAATACAGCCACTGAAAATGAGACCGCCGGACCAAGCGAATTTACAGAAAAAGATAGATTGCAAAGGGAGTTAGATGAGCTAAAAAATGCAATGAAACAAAAATTGAGTGAAATTCAACAGTTGGGAGAAGCGAACACAAATTTCAGCATTGTCCAGCCTCAGCTTCAAAGTGCTGCACACCCACAACAGTTAGTGAGTACCCAACACCCCAGCCCACCTTGGCGAAAAGATTTCAAAATTTCTGGACAGATTGGTGACCCAGGTCAAAAAGAGAAATTAACTTTTTCAAGTCTAGCACACCAAATTGAGAACGGTTTGAGCAGAGGCTACCCAGAATGTGAGATAGTTGATGCAGTCATTCGTGCCATTTCCCCAGGCTTACAGTTAAGGAGCTATTTAGAAGGAAAATCAAACCTGACTCTGCCTACCTTAAGACGAATTCTGCGCTCTCACTTCCAAGAAAAAAATGCAACTGAACTTTATAAGCAACTTACCTCTGAAAGCCAAGGGAACAAAGAAACACCACAGAACTTCCTTATGCGTGTTCTTGACCTGCGCCAGAAAATCTTGTTTGCGTCCCAAGAAGCAGAATCAGGCCTCAAATACGATCCAGAATTAGTTCAAAACATGTTCTTGCATACTGTACTCACTGGTCTACAAAGTGACATTATAAAAGTAGACATGCAGCCCCTACTTCTGGACCCCAGGACCACAGATGAGGCTCTGTTGGAGAAATTAAACGGTGCTTGTGCTAATGAGGCAGAAAGACAAAAGAAAAAGAAAACCAATGTGCAGCACACAACTACTGTTGTCCATGCAGTTAAGTCCAGTGGTGT